>NW_015390531.1:28642-29796 GCF_001527695.2 Protobothrops mucrosquamatus | reverse complement strand
GGGAGGGAGGGAGGGAGGGACATCTTCCCATATCCCCAGCCAGGGTAGCAAAGAGCTTGTCAGCTCTTTTAATTTATAGGTGTATTTTTCCTGCCTCTTGGCCTGTGCTGGATCCTTGCAATGGGGCAGGGGGCTGGACTACATGTCCCATCCAACTCTTACATCCTACCGAGGACTATTATATGTGAATCGGCTTTGACGAGGCTTTATTCCTGAGCCAAGGGTATCTATTTGATCCACTGCTTTAAAAAGAGGCAGACCTGGGGAGTCAGTAAATCAAACGAAATTCCTCTTTTGAGTTAGAAACAAACCAGGAAGCAGAGGAAGAAAAGACCTTCCCTTACTGGGCAGTTAAATGTGAAGTTAAGGACTCCAATCGGTGTTTGCAGGGGGGGGGAGGCTGTGAACGAGACAGACTTGCCGATGACGGCCTCGCCTTCTTACCTTGACACATACACTTGGGCTTCAGGACGTAGCCGCAATTCCCGTTGGCGCCAAACTTGGCCCGGTTGAGCTGCAGCATTCTCCCTTCGGATTGGTAGTTCAGCGCCACTGCAACGGGAGGGAAAATGGGAACTACAGGAGCCGTGGTGGCACAGCGGTCAGAATGCAGGATTTGCGGGCAAACTCTGCCCACCGTCAGGAGTTCGATCCCGACCGGCTCGTGCTTGACTCAGCCTTCCATCCTTCCAAGGTCGGTAAAATGAGGACCCAGGTGGTTGGGGACAAATGCGAACTGTGAAGCGGTATATAAATCTAAGTGCTACTGCTGAATAACTGAGAAATGAAATTATAAGTGGCAAATTCTGATCCAGCCATTTTGGAAAGCATTTCTTCCTTCCTTCCTTCCTTCCTTCCTTCCTTCCTTTCTTTCTTTCTTTCTTTCTTTCTTTCTTTCTTTCTTTCTCTTTCTTTCTTTCTTTCTCTCTCTCTCTCTCTCTCTCTCTTTTATTTATTATTTATTTATTTATTTATTAATTTAATTTATATCCCGCCCTTCTCCTTACGGACTCAGGGCGGCTAACAACCAGATAAAACACTAATCCCCAAAAACTACAAATTTAAAAACATAAGTAAAAACAAATATTAGTAATTTGGTCAAGTTAATTTAAAAATTGCTTTAAAACCCCATTAAAATTTTCCCCTAGGCCAGT
>NW_015390531.1:22627-27773 GCF_001527695.2 Protobothrops mucrosquamatus | reverse complement strand
AACAACAACAATAATAATATACAACGACCTACAAATAGAAATAGAACGACTGTGGCAAAGGCAAGCAAGGATGGCAGCAATAGCAATAGGCGCCTTGGGTGCAATCCCAAAACAACTGGAGCACCTTTTGAACACCATTGGCTTTGATTCTATTCTATTCTATTCTATTCTATTCCTATTCTTCTATTCTATTCTATTTTCTATATTCCATATTTTCTATTCTATTCTTCTATTCTATTCTATTTTCTATGTTCCATATTTTCTATTCTATTCTATTCTATTCTATTCCATTCATATTCTTCTATTCTATTCTATTTTCTATATTCCATATTTTCTATTCTATTCTTCTATTCTATTCTATTTTCTATATTCCATATTTTCTATTCTATTCTATTCTATTCTATTCTATTCTATTCTATTCTATTCTATTCTATTCCATTCTATTCTATTCCATTCATATTCTTCTATTCTATTCTATTTTCTATATTCAATATTTTCTATTCTATTCTTCTATTCTATTTTCTATGTTCCATATTTTCTATTCTATTCTATTCTATTCTATTCTATTCTATTCTATTCTATTCCATTCCATTTATCTGGATATAGGTGCCTCTTGTTAACTTCATTTGCAGATAGTCCTCAGCTTAGTGGCCAGTCGCTTAGCAACCGTTCCAAGTTCCCAAGCATCCCTTCCGCCAAGGTGCTCACGACTTCTGTCCGGCTCTAGGGAAGGGCGGCAGGCAAACTTACTTTCCGATTCCACGTCGTGGCTTCCCACAGATCGCGTGTACTTCACCAGATCCGAGAGCGCCCGGGACAGTTTCATCGTTTTCTTCTGCCGATTTGTTCTGGGAGGACCCAAAAAAAAATCAAGGTTAGAAATGGCTGAAATGGATCCCCGATCAAAAGGGATCCGCCCATTCATGCAGGCTGGAGGGGATACACGGTGAGCAGGGAGGAACAAGTCGCCAAGGTGAAATTTGGCTCTTCCTGCTCAAGAAAACCAAAAGCCATGCCGGTGATTTGTATTAAAGTTCTCAACTTACAACAGTTGGAAGTTACGACGACACTGAAAAAGAACAGTATTTTTTCTCCTTCAACTTACTTGCTATAATGGACAGACGTTCTAGTTAAGTTTCCTTGGCATTCAAGGTCGTCCTCTCCATCTTCCAAACTTGGGGTCCTTTTAAGCTTGCTGGATTTTTTCTGGGGTTCAAAAAAAACCCCCAAAATAGACAGGGGGAAAAACACATTTCAGCTGACTTGTTATAACGAAGGATATAAAGCTCATTTCCGGGCAAAGAATCGCTCGCTCTGTCCTCATTTTTTTCTGGCTTGCAGTTTTGAAAAATTATCCTGGCGAACGGTTGTGATAAACCTGAAGCTAACAACTGACCAGCTTCAGGGTCAAGCTCCATCACCCATCTTCCCACGGCCAACCCCCCCCCCACAAAAAAACCAAAAACCCCAACCCAGAATAAAATGTTCCAGACCCTCTCTCCCCCACCCCCCAAAAAAAGATGAACAACCTTGCGTTTGGTCAAGCTTCCCATCAGGGATCGGTTGTGACGTTTGCTGAGGATCCCGTCCTCGCCGGGTTCCAGGATCTCCCCGTGCTTGTTCTACGGTGACAAAAAAAGAGACTTTTTAAAAAAACTCTGACACCCCTCCAACACTTCAACAGAATATGTCAGGAAATCCTCTGCAAAGCCTTTTACGTAGAAGAGTCGCTGATTAAGAGCCTGGGTGGGGAGAGGGAGGAAGAGAGGCAGAGGGAGAGAGAGGGAGAGAGGGAGGGAGGGAGGAGGGAGGAAGAGAGGGAGGAAGAGAGAGAGGGAGAGGGGGAGAAAGGGAGAGGAACAGAAAGGGAGGAAGAGAGAGGGAGAGAAGGAGGGAGGGAGGAAGAGAGGGAAAGAGGGAGGGAGGAAGAGAGAGAGGGAAAGGGAGAGGGAGAGAGAGAAAGGGAGGGAGAGGGAGAGAGGGAGGGAGGAAGAGAGAGGGAGAGGGAGAGAGAGAAAGGGAGGAAGAGAGGGAAAGATCAGAGAGAGGGGGGAGAGGGAGAGGGAGGGAGGAAGAGAGGGTGAGGGAGAAAGGGAGGGCGAGGGAGAGAGGGAGGGAGAGAGAAAGGAGGAAGAGAGGGAGAGAGAGAGAAAGGGAGGGAGAAGGAGAGAGGGAGGAAGAGAGGAAGAGAGAGAGAGAGACAAAAAAGCAGTACTGGTGGTTACACTCTTCAAGCCTTAAGAGTTTCTAAGGGTGTAAAAAATCCGGCACTTCTTGGAAAATTAACATAGAAGGATTTGGGAGGGCAGCGTCCTTATAAAACCTCAGACGTATGAAAAGTCCAGGGCAAGTGAGGTTGCCAAAGAGGGGCGCACACCACCTGTGCGTGTTCCTCGCCTTCCCAACCTCGCCCTGGTGGCCCCGGACGAGAGCAGGGGGCTCTTCCAAAATCTCACTCACCTGCTCTCCTCATTAACCGTGTGCACTCAGCGATGCAAAGCAAAAAAAAATCGTTAATAAACCATTTGTCAAGGAAAAAAAAAAAGGGGCTAATCAAAGCTCTAGCAAAGCAGGCCCGCGAAAAGGCCAGCCCGGCTCTTGGGCTTCGATTTCTAACGCCTGGCAATACCTGTATCATTTCTTTATAGATCAACCCTCCTGCTGGAACAGACACGATTAATAGGGCATGGGGGGGGGAATCAAAACCTCATTACAGGAAAGGCAGAAGGGAGCTTAAAGCTGCTGTAAAAAAGCTGGAAGGACAGGAAAGAGAAGCTAGCCTGGTTCCTAATGGTTAGAATTAGAATAACAGAGTTGGAAGGGGCCTTGTAGGTCATCTAGTCCAACCCCCCGTCCGAGCAGGAGACCCTACGCCGTTTCTGAGAGAGGGCAGTCCGGTCTCTTCTTGAAAAGCCTCCAGGGATGAAACTGCCACAACATCTATTCATTCTGGATTAATTAGTTCACAGATCTAGCAGGTTGGCCCAGTCCTATTCCTAGCCAGGCCTGCTCCGCAGGGTTGTGGTTGAAAAGGGAAGGAGGAAGATGCTGTGTGCATCGAGGCGGGATTATCGTCGGGCGCCGCGCAAGTAACCAGGAGCGGGAGCCGAGTTCAAGACACCGGTTTTGTTACATTAAATTCAGAGGCTTGGCAGCTGGCTCGTACTTAGGACGGTCGCAGCGTCCCCCTGGGGGTCAGGCGATTCCCCTTTTCACTCAATAAATGTCTTGCTTAGCCCCAGAAATGTCAGATTTAATTGTGGTCGTTAAGTCAAGGATGACCTGTCCATAAAAAACAGTCATAATAATAATACCAGTAACGAAGAATTCCATCCGGGTGCTCAAAGCAGGGGGTTGGACTAGAAGACCTCCAAGGTCCCCTCCGTCTTTATTATGATGAACGGCACACGTTAAAAATGAAATTTAGTTGCTTCCTCTGCAATTTTGGGTTGCTTGCGCCTCGTTCCTGGACCTCCTGCCCTCGCTCAGCCGGCCAGGGGCTGCCATCTGTCTCCAGGAGAACCGGTTGGAAAGTGGTATTAATGGGTCGGCCGAGGAGGGACGCGGCTGCTCCTCCACGCATCGCTGGTCTTCCCGTGTCGGATGGCGTGCGCACAAGACGAAGGAGAAATCTAAGTGGCCGGTGAATATCTATCCTGATTACAGGGGAAACCCACAAAAACTCATCGCCGTCCATCGCTCCAGTCTCCTCGCAGAGGGGGAAAAAAAAACCCACAGCGGTGATCAGTCAGGATTAACTGCGATTACATAGCCGGCTTCAACGCTCCAAAGAGATTTATGAGGAAGGATGAAAAGGGGGGGGTGTTGTTGTTGTCAAGAAATATAGCTATCAAAAAAGGCGAATTGGGCAAGGATTCGTTTGAAGAAGGGACATCCACCCTCATCCACCCCCCAGGGTCCTGGTGGAAACTGCTTTCCACGTGTGGCATTTCTGAAAAAAATCAAGGGATTCCAGGCTTGGTTGCTCGTCCTGGTGAAAAGAGACATTTCCACTCGGGATGATTAGATGATTAAAGGAGAGGCTGAAGGGGATTTGGGACGCTAGAGAAAACCAGATTCGAACGTGGAACGTAAAACCGCAAGGTGGTGGAAGGGGCCTCGGAGGTCTTCTAGTCCAACCCCCTGTTCAAGGCAGGGGCGGCCTAGAGACTGGATTTATAAGTTGGATTGGATTGAATTGTTTGGGAAAATAAATACAGCTACAGTCTGGCTGGCTGGAGCAGAAGTCCTCAACCTTTGGGGCACCAGGGACCGGTTCCGTGGAGAGAGGTTTTTCCACGGACTGGAGGGTGTGTGGTTTTGTGTGCTGCCTGCATCCCACAGATGAGGCTTTGCTTGTTTGTGCAGACCAGTTGCTGACATGCCACGGCCCGGTACCGGTCCACGGACCGGGGGCTTGGAGACCCCTGGACTAGAGAATCCTACAGCAATTTCAGTATTTAAGCCAAACCTCTGGAGGGACACATTATTTATATATTTTACCAAGCCGTTATCCTATTGGGGTTCGGGGGTTTTTTTTTAGCGAAACTTTATCGTATTATTTATTCATATTTTAGCATGAAGCTTTTCAGATGGGCTACCCCTCTCCCCCCCCCCCAACAATCACCTTCTTAAGATCCTGCTTGTTCTCCAATTTCCCCGAGGTCGATAAGGTGGTGACGGCAAAATTGTTCTGGTCTTCGCAGTCCCGGATTTGAGATTCCTTGATCAGAGAATCCAACTTCTTCTTGGCAAAGTTTTCGACCCGCTTCCGGTTAGAAGAAGCCTGGAAGCCAAAAAAAAAGTGGACGTTACACGGGACAAAAATGCAGCCCTCCTTGGTCCCTTTTCCAGCCGGTATTTAACACCACTTACAAATATCCGTTTAGCGACCGTTCGACGTTACAGCGTAACTGAAAAAGGAGACTTGTGACCTTTTTTATTTATTTTATTTTTTATTTATTTATATTTGAATTTATATCCCGCCCTTCTCCCGTAGGACTCAGGGCGGCTGACAATCTATTTAAAATACATACAAAACAATACAAATTTAAAATTAATTAAAAAGAATATTAAATATTTGTCGAATTTAAAATATAATTAAAACCCCCCTAAAAATTACCCTAGGCCAGTCCTGCAAGCTGGA
>NW_015390531.1:7878-22544 GCF_001527695.2 Protobothrops mucrosquamatus | reverse complement strand
GGTCGGAGTTGTGTGATCCTCTTTTTTTTTTTGCTAATGTTACTAACTTTAAGGGCTGCAGTCGTTGGCTTAACAACTGGGCCAAAAAGGACGTAAAATGGGGCAAAACTCACTTAACAGCTGTTTCGCTTAGCAACAGAAATTCTGGGCTCAGCTGCGGTCGTAAGTCAAGACTATCTATAACTGGTAAAAGTGAACTGAACGAGGAAAGCGAGAAGCACACGAACCCCAAAGTTAAATTAATCCCATTTTCTTCTCAACAGACTAATATACAGCCTCCTGCTTCTATTACGCGGGCATTTTTATGACCGGTGTGCACTTCAAACATGACTTCGGTTTAACCAAGCAGCTAAAAAATCAATCACAATCGTAGAGTTCCTTGAGTGACAAGCCCTATGAATGTTTGATTAGTGGTTCCCAGGTGTTTTTTCCCCTCAATTGTTTTTGGATTCGGCACAAGGTAAATGTCAAAACAAATGAAGGCTGATGGGCTTTGCCAAACATCTCAAGAACTGCACAGTCGATGCCAGACAGACTCAAAGAGAGCAAAATTAGATTTGCCTCTGCCTTATCGGGAGCGATTCAGGATTATTCTTGTTTGTGGATTGCAAAGGTATAAAGGAATTCAGGGAGGGGGGGAAGGAGACCAGGAAAGTTTTCCTAACCCTCAATTCTGGTGAGACCAATATTAAACTCCTGTTCTTTTCGGCTGCTTTCTCAGTGACGGATGCTTTTTTTAAAAAAAAAGTAGGGCACGCTAAAAGGTGCGCATCACGCGGCTCGCCGCCTGTGTCGAATTTCTCGCTCGGTTTCGCGTCCTCGGTCGAGCAAGCTGTACTTTACAAAGACCACAACCTTTGCTTCCTTAATTGGCCAAAGCACATGGCAATGAATGCTCTCAAAAATAAAACAGGCGGCCGTTTTCTTGGCTTTGGAGGTGCCCTTGGTGAGCATAACTAGCCATTCGCAGCTGGCCATCCAGATGCTTGCTTGCAGAGGGTTTTTATACATGTTTTATTTTTTTAATAAAGAAACACCGCAAAATACAGGAATTAACATTGTTCACATTAGGATCTGGACTGAAGGGAAGAAGGTACTTTCTCTCCCACGTGGCTGCTAAAAGTTGCCGTTCAAACTCATCTGGGGGGGATATAAAATACCCGCAGCGGGGGAAACTTCCAAGCTTTCAATTAGATTTATTACGTTTTGCAACACCTAGAAATAAGCAGTGTGTATCCAATAGATAAGCAATTGGGATGAGATATATATATATTTTTTTATGTATTCTGGCTTTTGACAGAAGGCGGGTGCTGTCCCAGGTGCTGAAGCAAGAAAAGTGCTTGTTCAGAAAATAAATACACTAACAAGGAAATCTAAAGAAGCTGTTACTCCGTTATCTCCCTGGTGAAAAATCTTAATTCAGTTGACTGGTTCTCCTCCGTGAAAATGGTTAAGACAAGAGGCTCTGTGCCTCCAAGATCAAATCTGGGTTCAGGAGCTCCCAAGAAGTTGTCAACTCTGATCTGATGGGTCTCTGAACGGGTGTTTGAAACGAGCACCTCGACACAAACAAGAACGTACGAAGTTCACGAAGATCACGCAAAGTAATATTACCGCTTTATAAAGCCCTAGTAAAACCACACCTGGAATACTGCAGCCAATTCTGGTCACCATATCACAAAAAAGATGTTGAGAGTTTGGAAAAAGTTCAAAGAAGAGCAACTAAGATGATTAAAGGCCTGGAGACTAAAACATACGAAGAACGGCTGCAGGACTTGGGTTTGGCTAGCCTAAAGAAAAGAAGAAATAGGGGAGACATGATAGTAGTGTTCCAGTATCTGAGGGGCTGCCACAAAGAAGAGGAGGCCAGGTTGTTCACCAGAGCATCAGAGGGAAGGACGAGAAAAAATGGTTGGAAGCTGATCAAGGAGAGAAGCAACCTGGAATTAAGGAGAAACTTCCTGACAGTGAGGACAATCAACCAGTGGAACAGCTTGCCACCAGAAATCGTGGGCACTCCATCACTGGAGATTTTTAAGAAGAGACTGGACATTCACCTGTCTGAGACAGTATAGATTCTCCTGCCTGAGCAGGGGGCTGGACTAGAAGACCTCCAAGGTCCCTTCCAGCTCTATTCTATTCTATTCTATTCATATGCTTCTAAAAAAAACACCTTGGCAAAAAGCATTTTCCCTCTTTCTTCTTCCCCAGATCAACATTACTGTGGTTGGGTTTGGTCAACAAGAATCAACTCTACATTCCAACTCTGCCTGCATTTTCAATACTTACATCCCCGTTCATCAGCTTACAGTCATCGTCCATCTCATCCGCGCTGTCCTCATCGGATACTTCGCCCTCTTCGGCGTCTTCGCTAATGTTGGCCGGAAGCTTTTTCCCCTAGAATGCCAAAACGTGTCGTTAGGAGAGGAATAAACGCCGACGGCCAACTGGCACTCCCGCTGGCTGTGCCAAATATCAAAAGGAAGAATATCATTTATTTATCGCTTGCATAATTCATCCTTCCCAAGTTGTCTCTCCCCCTGCTCGCTTATTGAAGCAAGTCCATTAAGTAGAGCTTGGGGGAGGGGGGGAAGCATGGGCTTGAGAGTGACTGGGCTGAGTAACATGGGCCCAAGAGTGCTGGGCTGAGTAAGCCAGGAAATGTAACAGAAGGAGAGGAGGGCCGAACAGGGGAACATCGGTTCCATTTTATGGAACCTGGATCTCTATAGTTTATTTTGTTGGCTGAACCATTTGTCCGAAATGGTATAGGGTTTCCTGCCTGAGCAGGGGGTTGGACTAGATGACCTCCAAGGTCCCTTCCAACTTTATCATCATCATCATCATCATCATCATCATCAATTCCTCCACCTTCTCACCCCCCAAAAAACTCATATTTATTAATTTCCAAAGTTTCCCATCAGTTCTCATTCACTTTCTTACTCTTTTAAAGGAGAACAGCTTTCTGCGAAATTATCACGGTGGGATATTCTTGCATCTATCAGAAAGTCCTTGACTTATAACAGTTCATTTAGTGGCAGGTTGAAGTTACAACAGCACTGGGAAAAGGGACCATTTTCACCCCCAGGGTCACGTGATTTACATTCAGGTACTTGACAACTGACTCACACTTGTGACGGTCACCGTGTCCTGGGGGGGGGTCACGGGATCCCCTTTTGCGACCTTCTGACAAGCAAAGTCAAAGGGGAAGCCACACGACTGAGAAGTGGCCAGGAAGTCACCAAAAAGAGTTTTTCCTCCACCTGCTCTTGAGGTCTGCATCAACGTGGCTTCCAATCGTGGCCACGTTGTTTTCATTCTAGCTAGACCAGTGGTTCTCAACCTTTTTAATGCCGCGACCCCAACCGGTCGTAAGTCGAGGACTAAACCGGTCGTACGTCGAGGACTAAACCGGTCGTAAGTCGAGGACTACCCAACCGGTCGTAAGTCGAGCACTTTCCCCGCCCGGGAGTGCCGCGCATGCGTGGTTCCGCCCCCTGCGCCGGCCGAGGCGTAGCTGGCAAGCGGCAGAGACGGAGCAGGCCGACCACCAGCTGGCCCAGCCCAAGGGAGGTAAGGCACCCGCCGGAAAAGGGGAAAAAAATGGCGGACAGCCTTGCTTGGCGACCCCCGTGAAATGGTCGATCGACCCCAAATGGGGTCCCGACCCACAGGTTGAGAACCACTGAGCTAGACCCCAGCTCGAAGGAATGGGAGAGCTTCAAACAGGGCCACGAGAAATACATTTATCAATCGATCGTCCTCGCCACGAAATCCCAGAAGGGGATTGGATTGATCGGTGGGCGCAGAAGATGGGCTCTCCGTTAGGAACGCGCAATCCGAAGCGTTGATCAAAGCTGAGTGGAAATGGATTGCTTTCGAGAGGCCAAAGTCTCTCGGGAAAGGCTAGCCCTGATCCTCACCACTCCACTCCAAAATCTAATCACTGAGAACTGGCCAGCTGCCGCAGATTGTCTAAAACTCTTTGGGGGAAAAGGAATTAAACTCCGGCAGCGTAAAAAGCAACAGAACCGACGGGGGGAAGGAAGGTAAGAGAAAGAAAGGAGGGATTAACTAAAAAAAATTTTTTTTTAATCAAGAATAACAGAGTTGGAAGGGACCGTGGAGGTCTTCTCCTCAAGCGGAAGACCCCACACCATTTCAAACCAATGGCTGTCCAATCTCTTCTTGAAAACCTTCCAGTGTTGATGTGTTCTCCTGTGGCATTGCCACGTGTTGTGAAAGTGATTTGATTAAACTTGCTCCAAGTTTAGTAAATAAACAAGGACTCTTTTATCTTTTTCTAGCTTCATTTATGATGGGGCCTTAGTGTTAATGGTCTCAGTGTTCAAGGTGATTTACCTAAAGTAAGCAGGTCTCACCAGTGCTGGCTACGTTCCATCTTCCCTTCCCTTCTTTTATTGTTTGTACCTTTGATCTTATTTTATCTCCTGTATTACCTAAGGCTGGTAAATGATTAAATAAAGTCCATTGACTTTGATTTTTGATCTTAATTGGCCATTAGGCAGGACACGTTTGGCTTAAATATAGCGACCACATCCTTGGGAGAGATCAAGAGAAGGATTTGGGCCACAATCCTGGCTACCAGGGACGCCAACCAAATCTGATCTCTGCCTAATTTTATCTTGGATTACCTTAACCAAGATTTTCCCCTTGAGGGTCTCCGGGGAAGGCAGCTGATTGGGGTCCTCGTTGTTGGCTGTAGACAAGTCCAGTTTGTCTCCCAAAATTTCCACCAGGTACTGGGCCATTTTTTTCTGCTGGGTGACACTGCAGTGGTTTTCGATGGATAAAATGATGGGGTACCTGTGGGGGGAGATCAGGAAAGCTGCTGGATTTTCAGCAGAAAATAAGGTTGCAAATGGGAAAATAAAGGAAGGAATATCACGAAGGTAAACTTTTCGCCTTTTGGCGTTCTAGTCCTCAAGATGGAAAACACATACTCGCTTTTGATGAAGGCGTACTTGTTGATGGTCTCAATCACATCTTTGAAAAGGATCTTGGAGGTCAAGGTGTAGCCGTGGTGGACTATAGGCTCGCCCTCCGGACCGTCCCAGCAGTCAACTGCGTAACGGGGAAAAAAGACGCTGGGATGTTAGACCTGCATCTTGTGTTTTGTTACCTATTTGCTGTCTGGAGCCCAAACCACGCCCCAAAGTACATCTGTGGGGGGTTTGAGATGCCAACTGCTGATGGGAAAAGACTTCCAGAGGCTGGAGGACTAACTGGAGAATATGCTCGGCATGGACCGAGAACGATCTGAAGGGCTCTAAGCACAACCAAAAAAAGACAAGCTGGTTTCTTAGGATAGCTGAGTCTCCCTTCTTAGCTGGGAGTGGGGCCAAGCTGGTTTGAAAAGAACGGGACAAAAAAAAAACCAAAAGCCATTTGTTTAAAACAAAAAGGCAAATGGGGAAGGAAGGAAGGAAGGAAGGAAGGAAGGAAGGAAGGAAGGAAGGAAGGAAGGAAGGAAAAAATTCAAAACTGAGTGAAGGTGAACTAGATGCCTTCAAAAGACCCGCCCGATTCCTTAGTGTCAAATATGATCCTGGTTCATCCTCCCAGAGAGAGTCACATTCAACTAGGCTTAGAGCCGCTGGTCTTATCCCCCTGACTACTTTGCTCTAGGTAGACAGAGACCCCCTGCTAGGACACAAAGCCCTAAATTTGGCCAATGCACCCCAAGGAGTTTGTCCCAATTGTCCCCAATCATGCAAGTTTCTTCACAAAAGATCTGGAAAAATGTCTGTGTGTGTGTGTGTGTGTGTGTGTGTGTGTGAGAGAGAGAGAGAGAGAGAGGGAGGGAGAGGGAGGGAGGGAGAGAGAGAGAGAGAGGGAGAGGGAGAGGGAGGGAGGGAGAAGGAGAGGGAGGGAGAGGGAAAGAAAGAGGGAGAGAGAGAGACAGGGAGAGAAAGAGGGAGAGAGAGGGAGAGAGAGAGGGAGGGAGAGAGAGAGGGGGAGGAAGGGAGAGAGAGGGAGAGGGAGAGAGGGAGGGAGAGGGAGAGAAAGAGGGACAGAGAGGGAGAGAGAGGAGGGGGGAGAGAGGAAGAGAGATCCACAGCTTTGTGGGTCTAACAGGAAACTGCGGCGTTTTGCCATGACACAGCTGGATTTCCAAATGGGGCAATGGAAAGGGGGTCCCTCCCTCTCGAATCTCACCTTCCACACATCGGCACCCGGACTGCAGGACCCAGGCGTACATGTCCACTCTGGACTGGGACATCAGCTGGTCCCCCATGAGGTAGGTGTTATGAGACGAGGTGATGAAGTAGTGACTCAGAGGGCGAGTCATGTCTTGGTTGACCTGGTAGTGTTCCGGGTTGAAGACGTCCCCAGCGGGGCTGCGCATGTAAGAGGTGAACCCTGTAAAGGAAGGAAAATTCCGGGGTGTGGTTATTCTAGAAGGGCCTTGGGAGGGGGGGGGAGAGAGAGAGAGACCCTCCTTAACCCCATGTTGGAATTATTAAGAGTTCCCAGAGCCTTGTCAATCCTGGCTGACGTTCGTGGGATCCCACGCACCTCTGGAAGATAAAGGACGGAAGAACCAAAGAACTCAAGTTAGAGAGATGTGTCTTCAAGGGATGGAGTCCTCTCGTTCTGAAGGTGGACTAGTCATGGCATAATTTCCCTGTCAGAATGACTGACAGAGGGGGAGGATGAATTACTAGACGCCCCCACCCATGAATGCTTAACTTCTCAAGAGAAAGAGGGATAATTATCGAGACAATGGCTTAAATATGCTCAAGTAATTACAAGCAGGTTTAATTACATCGACACTGAGAGAAAATCCATAGTAATGCAGAAAACTCATCGCCGTCATTGCCGGATGAAATACATGGACGTACTCTGAGCATCATCCCTGTTCTAGTACAAGTCTAGTTGGAAACTCAGCAAAGAAACCGGGTGCTCCACCCAACATATAGATATATATATATATATCCTCCCTGGTCTCTACTGACAGGAGTGAGGGGGAGCCAGTGGCCTAGAGGTTAACACAGCTGCCTAACATGCAATATACCGTATTTTCCGGCGTATAAGACGACTTTCTAAACCCTGAAAATCTTCTCAAAAGTCGGGGGTCGTCTTATACGCCCAGTCGTCTTATACGCCCAGTCGTCTTACACGTCTTACAGTGCCGGCTGGCGACCCCAAGGGGGAGGGCCTTCTCTGTGGGAGCTCCCACCCTCTGGAATGAGCTGCCCCCAGAGATCAGGGTGATCCCTGATCTCCCTTCCTTCCGCCGCGCCCTTAAGACATGGCTATTCCAACAAGCGGGACTGGCCTAGGGCAATTTTTAGAGAGGTTTTAATTCATATTTTAATTAGACAATATTTAAATATTTCTTTTTAACTAATTTTAAATTTTGTAATTGTTTTTGGTGTATTTTTAAATTGATTGTCAGCCGCCCTGAGTCCGCAAGGAGAAGGGCGGGATATAAATTCAATAAATAAATAAATAAATAAATAAAATACGGGTATTCTATTTTATTCCTTTACACATGTGGTTTGGCATGTTACTCATCAGGTTTTCTCTCCCCCCCCCTCTCTCGCTCAAACTCTATATTTTAACTGGAAAAGTTGGGGGTCGTCTTATACGCCCAGTCGTCTTATACGCCGGAAAATACAGTATATATATATATATTTCAATTTGGGAAGATAGGAAAAGGAACGGCGAGAGAGGAGCAGGTGGGCTGTGCCTGGGCCACTGGAGAGAGTTGGCGAAAACAACCAGCCCATGAAAGATCCAGGTGAGTTAGAGGATGACAGAGGATGGTGTCATTCATGCTGTGTGAATAAAGAGATGCTGACTGGCCTCGGGCAAGCCATCTTTAGATGTCATCCCGGCCCATCATCCCAATAGCCACAAAACAGAGTTAAGAGACGCTTTGCGGAGGAAAAGGGTGCACTCTGTTATCCAGGCCACTTAATGCACCTAAACTCCCCCCCCCAAAAAAACCCCCATCATCCATGGCCTGTGAGCCAGCTGGGTCCACGGAGAACTAATTAGGCAGGAGAAAAAGGCTGAGACAGATAAAGCTGCTTCTGAGAATGGAGTGTTTTTGGCTTTCAGCTCTTGAAGCTTTCCTCAAAAGCTTGTTCAACGCGGCCTGCTTGGGGGGTGGGGTGGTAGGGGGGGGACAGAGTTGGAGAGAGTCCTTTCAAATGCTTTCCCTCTGGGTTCCCCAGACAGACCCCCCCACCCCTCTCCCAAAAGCCAGGCCGAAAACTTTAAACTTCTCTTCTTCATCCAGGCCTAATGGTTTGATTTTGGTTTCCTTCTCGGATCATCTCCAACTGGCTGAAGTGATTTTAACCCCCTGGTTCCAGTCTGGTTCTGGCTGCTTCCTAATCCTTCCCAACCACAGCTTGGTCTGTGTGTGTGTGTTTCTGTGTGTGTTTCTTCTCCAGTCTGATTTTGTCTGCACTCTTGGGTGGTGGTGACAGCTATGTCAATTTTTTTGTTGTTGCTGCAGACTACCTAGCAACTGAGGCTTGGAAGCCCGTTACAATGGACTCACCTTGGGTGCTTGGCAAATGTCTCCCTGCTCTGTGTTTGTGTGTGTGTGTGTGTGTGTGTGTGTCTGGGAGCATTGTGCCTGCCAGTTCATCAACATCTTTTTATTTTTTTACAGAAGGTTAATTTTAATCTCGGCATAGGCAACTTTCACAGCACTTGAGTCTACAGCCACCCATTCATGACATGTTTTCCTCTTGAAGGCTGACAGCAACCTCAGGAAGAAAGGATGAGAGGCTGGAGAAATATCAAGCCCTGATGGAGGAACTGGAGACAACGTGGAAAATCACGGCCAAAGTGGTCCCATTGGTGGGAAGAGCACTCGGGGCTGGGACTCCTAATATGGACACCTTCCCCCCAAAAGTGATGTTCCCTTCCCCTCCCCCAAAATACTAGGAGTTGAGCTTCATTCTTCAAGACCAGGAAGAGATCGTGAACACATCTGTACAAGCTGCGGCTCCCAAACTTAGTTCAGGGGCGGCCCTAGGCAATATGAGTTGCAGCAGTCTAGCCGAAGGGGGATTAAAGCCGAGGCGACAGAGATCAGAAAGCTAATTCGGAGAAGGACGGAATTGATAGCCGTGAATCTTCCCCCCCAGCCCTTTTTTTTTTTAATACAAAGAATTTTACGTCTGTTTTTTTTTTCCCCTTCCAAGTCAGAGGGCTCTGCTTCTCCATCCATCTCCATTTATCACTGGTTCTCCTTCCCCGATTTCTTATCGGAATCAAGGAGGCAGGCTCATTTTTCAAACCCGACTCTCACTTAATCCGCTCGCACAGAATCGATGCTGTACGAAGGCGGCAACTCCGCAAAGCAACAGCTTCAGACAATTGGGGGGGGGGGTGTTTCTGTTAGATTGGGGGTGGAACATGGGCACCAAAGGTGTCTACGAATCCTGGATGTTGGGAGGATGGCAGTTGCCTCATCACGGCCTTTGCTCATCATAAAAGTAAATTAAAAAGCTGGTGGCAAGCGGCTGTGGATGTCGGAGCGTGCACCCATTAAAATCAAACTACTGTACATCAATTAAATTTGGACAGTTTGGATGCCTGTCAAAAGCAACTTTTGGAAAGCAACTCCAGGAAAAAAAAAAAAGAGGAGGGGAGAGATTAAGGGGACGAGGGAGAGAAATAGCCCAGAAATAGCAAACGAGGATCGGACACCGTATTCGGCTTGAGCAAATGTCAGGTCCCCGAGGGTTTGACTGTAGGAACGCGGCTCCAGAATTGGTCAGGCTGTAATCCTGAGGCACACAGGACTGTCTCGATTTGGGTTGTGTGGATGACAACATCCAGGTGATGGGGTGTGTGGGTCAAAGCAAGCGGGAGCTTACCGTCGATCCCCAGCGCTCCTTGCTGCCTGTTTTCCGGACACGGTTCAAACTGGCCGATAATTTCCAAGCAGTGCTCCTTGGTGACGTTGCTCATCTAAAGGAATAAAAGAAAGGTGAGGCAGACAAATTGGGGCACCCGAGGGACATTTTGTCCAGGGGTCTTGTAAGGTGGATTTTTTTTTCTCTTTTTCTTTGTCCAGCCACGTCCAGGGTTCGTTTCTTCCCATCGTGCAAAGAGATGGTCCTCCCTGACAATCAGCCAACCTTTGATACAAGCTGCCAGCCATTGGCAGGTCATTTTTGGTCAAATGCCAAGGGTGGGGCAGGATAAACCCCCCCTCCCATGCCATCCCAGGGAGCGTCCATATTGTAATGGCCAGTTTCTCAAGTTCCATAGCAGGGATTCCCAACCTTGGCGACTTTAAGACCTGTGGATTTCAGCTCCCAGAATTTTCGAGCCAGGCAACCCTCCCTTCTCTTTCATTTGTCCTTCCTTCCTTCCTTCCTTCCTTCCTTCCTTCCCTCCTTCCTTCCTTCGCTTTCATTTTTCTCCCTCCTTCCCCTTTTCTTTTATTTTTCTTTCTTTCCTTCCTTCCTTCCTTCTTTTATTTTTCTTTCCTTCCTTCCTTCCCCTCCCACCCTTTCTCTACTTTATTTTTTTTCCTTCCTTCCTTCCTTCCTTCCTTCCTTCCTTCCTTCCTTCCTTCCTTCTTTCCTTCCTTCCCTTCTTTCTCTTTCATTTTTACTTCCTTCGGCTTTCATTTTTCCTTCCTTCCTTCCTTCCTTCCTTCCCTTCTTTGTCTTTCATTTTTCCTTCCTTCCTTCGTCTTCCTTCCTTCCTTCCTTCCTTTCCCTTCCTTCCTTCCTTCCTTCCTTCCTTCCTTCCTTCCTTCCTTCCTTCCTTCCTCATATCTCATTTTTCCTTCCTTCCTTCCTTCCCTCCCTCCCTCCCTCCTTCCTTCCTTCCTTCCTTCCTTCCTTCCTTCCTTCTTCCCTCCCTCCCTCTTGGACACTCTCTGATTCCAATCAATTTGGGGTGGCTCAAAGCACACGCCCCTGCCCCCCAAAAACTTCCAAATAGCACATGCAACCCAGATACACTGATCCAGCCATCGCTTCACAAGCATATTGAAATGCAAGCCCTGGAATCTTGAGCTGAGACCAGGCGCTAGGCCAGGATAAATGGATCTGGGTGAGGCCGGGCGCTCAGTCCACCGGAAAGCAGACAGTAAATCAATGTGGAAACACAGAACAGACATTATATTGGAGAGCTGTGAGACCTGTGCACAACCCATTAACTGACAGGGCATGAATACCCTTCAGCCAGGTGTGCGCAGTGGCGGAATCCAGCAACTGAAGTAGAAAGGATGAATCATTTAACACAAAGGGGGGGATGGAGGAAGCAGAAAAACATATCTGGATCTTATGAGGTCATTCAGAACCCCGACATTTAATCCAGGGCAACCATTTGATCAGGATTTGCTTCAAATCACAACAACGCACGCCGTCTCGAAATAGTTTACCAGGCAAGATTTATAAAGTGAGCAAAAGAAGAAAGGCAGCAAGGAGAAGAAAAAGTACAGGTAGTCCTCAACGTACGGCTACAGCTGAGCCAAAAATTTCTGTCCCTAAGTGAGACCTTGGTTAGGTGAATTTTGCTCCATTTTACAAACTTTCTTGGCACCGTTCAACGTTACGGCCCTGAAAAAGGGGACTTAGGACCAGTTTTTCACACTTACGACCGTTGCAGCCTCCCCGTGGTCAGGAGATCAAAATTCAGAGGCTGGTTCCTATTTATGAGGGTCGCAGGGACCCCGGGATCCTGCGATCCCCTTTGGCGACCGTCTGTCAAGCAAAGTCAAGGCCTGCCTTTGTTTCTACGGTTCTGCCGGCCGCTAGGAAATCGGAGAGAGCCGAAGGAGGGCTGCGCGATGCCGGGAGGGGCGACGGCTTCACGCCTACCTTTTGCTCGGTCTCCAGAAAGCGCTTGAGGTCCTCGGCGTCTAGGAAGTCCTTGTGGTTGCTGTAGGTGAGCATAAGGAGGTACAGGTCACGCCGGGTGGACATCACCTTGTAGAAAGCGCAGAATTCTTCGAAGTCCAGGGTGCCCTGGTTGTCATCCGTATCCGCCTCCTGTGGAAACAAGGGGAGGGGAGAGCAGATCATAACCTAGAATGAGAGAGTTGGGCGGGACCTTGGAGGAAATCCTACACCAGTTGTGCAATCGCTTCTTAAAAGCCTCCAGGGATGGAGCACCCACAACTTCTGGTGGCAAGCGGTTCCACTGGTTCATTGTTCTCGCTGTTAGGAAGTTTCTCCATAGTTCTTCTAGGTTGCTTCTCTCCTTGATTAGTTTCCATCCGTTGCTTCTTGTCCTGCCTTCTTCAGGCGCTTTGGAAAATAAGTTGACACTCCCCCCTCTTATTTGGGGCAGCCCCTCAAATATTGAAAGGCTGCTATCTTGCCATCTCTAGTCCTTCTCTTCACTAAACTTCACATGCACAATTCCAGCACAGGTGGAATTCCTCACTTCGCAGGAAAATGATGTTTCTTGGCTTGTCATTGAAGGAGGGAGGGAGGGAGGGAGGAAGGAAGGAAGGTGAGGGAGGGAGGGAGGAAGGAAGGAAGGAAGATGAGAGGGAGGGAGGAAGGAAGGAAGGTGAGGGAGGGAGGGAGGAAGGAAGGAAGATGAGAGGGAGGGAGGGAGGAAGGAAGGAAGGAAAGAAGGAGAGAGGGAGGGAGGAAGGAAGGAAGGAAGAAAGGAAGGAAGGTGAGAGGGAGGGAGGGAGGGAGGAAGGAAGAAAGGAAGGAAGGAAGGAAAGAAGGAGAGAGGGAGGTAGGGAGGAAGGAAGGAAGGAAGGAAGGAAGGAAGGAAGAAAGGAAGGAAGGAAAGCGAGAGGGAGGGAGGGAGGGAGGGAGGGAGGGAGGAAGGAAGGAAGGAAGGAAGGGTCACACACCCCAAAAAACTGGATATTTTTTTTTACACCTGTCCTGTTTCTACTATATTCCACCTGTATCAAATATGGTGTTCAGTGACTTGAGATGGCAGATCCTGCTGAAAATCTCATTTGATCACGCTGTCTATTTTCCGTCCCTGTTAATGCATTCTCCGACCAATTTACATGGAGCTTATTAGGACTTTGCTGGGAACATTTCAACTTGTGGGGGAAATTTCAATAAATATTCCCCCAGCTGCTGGCAGGGGAGGAAGGTGTCAATCAGCTGCTGAAGCTGGCATCCTGCCTGCCAATCACCCCCTAAGCTGGCTTTGATGTGTGAAGATATCACTGCATGGATTAAACAGGCAAAACAATTTCTTTTTCTTTCAAAAACCCGGGAATGACACCACAATTTAACGAACCGCAGGAAAATCAAGAGGTCCCTGCTGCAGTGCGCCAGTTTTATGTCAGAACTCAAGATAGATGGCAAATTAAGTTTTACAAGGGGGGGGAGCATGAAATTTCCTTGCCAGACATTTAAAAACTCGCTTTAACAAATTAACAGAGTTCTTTTGAAATAGTCTGGTACATCTTTAGCAATAATCGGCGTATCTATTTCCCATTTAATTCTCTCTCTCCGCTAGTGCAAAAGGCACACCACTTTCTCTCTACAAATGGAAGTATTTCTTTTCTTAATCTTCCAACATTAAAGAGAGTGTTATTTCTAACTTTCCACGCTGCTGCTATCTCTTTATGGCGGGCATTTGCAGGGGCAGCTAATTGAGGCAGAGAGAAAAAAGGAGGAATTTTTTTTTTTAAAAAAGGGAGAGAGCTTATTAAAAAAAAGGGGGACTAACAATAGACACAAGTTCTCTCTTGCTGACTTTCACAGAAATTGCTTCAATTTTTTTTGACGTTACTGCCTCTAGCTAAGTATGGGCCAGATTGATTGGGAGCAATTCTAAGAGATTTTAGAAGGATATTTTTTTCCCCCGTGTTGCATCAATGAGCTGGGCAAGGTCTGTGAAAAACGAAGAGAGATTTTAGCCCTGGCAATTTTAAATAATAGATTTAAGGAGGGAAAGCGAAGGTTGACTGACAGACCAGCATACGAGCTGCTCAGTCTGAGAATGTAAGTACAGCCTAACCACGCAACTTGTCCCAAGATGGGTTAGATCTCAGTTTAAGAGATTCTCAACAGCCTGGCGGGTTCAATCCTTTATGGGGTCCTCGGTGCTCTCTGAGCTGGGTGGTTTTCTTGCAGACGTCTCATTACCAACCTAGGTAACACCATCAGTGCTAATGAAAGGCAAGAAAACTAATAAAGGAGAATATTTGTAGCTCAGGTTTGACATGAGGGTCCTGGGTGTCTGAGTTTGGTGGTTTGCTTGGAGATATTTCATTACCCAAATGAGGTAACATCATCAGCTAGAGTTTTGGGGGTTGGACTAGATGACCCTCCAATGTCCCTTCCAACTTTATTATTATTGTTGTTGTTGTTATTATTATTATTATTATAAGTTGGGTGAATAGCTGCGGCAGGGCCCGTTTGCAAGCCTGCCAAGCTGCAAGCCCCAACATCTGGCGGTGAGCCCGAGGTGGGAGACGGCCAGAGCTGCAGCCCCCGAGGTCGGCCGTCCCTCCAAGCGCCTCCACCTGCCTTCATTAGGCGCCCTGGTGCACGATGGAGCCTCTTACCTTGAACATCTGTTTCACTTTCTGACGGGGGAGGTTGACGTTCAGCTTGTGCATCAGCTGGAGGACTTCGTTAATGCTCAGGCTGCCATCGCCGTTTTTATCCGCCTCGTCAAAGGTTTGCTTCAACCACCTTTGGCAGGAGTTAAGGAAAGGACGGCTC
>NW_015390531.1:0-6345 GCF_001527695.2 Protobothrops mucrosquamatus | reverse complement strand
AGGAAGGAAGGGAGGGAGGGAGGGAGGGAGAAAGAAAGAAAGAAAGAAAGAAAGAAAGAAAGAAAGAAAGAAAGAAAGAAAGAAAGAAAGAAAGAAAGAAAGAAAGAAAGAAAAAGAAAAAGAGACAAAACAAAACACAGATTTGTTAGGCTAAAGGGCGTGCGCATCTCGCCCCACGCTCGATTTTCAGAGGTCAAGACAATGAAGCTTTTATGGGCAAATCGCCGTGTGGGTTGAGAAAAATGCCTTCCCCAGCTGCAAATCCCAGCGTGGAATTTTGCAGGCATTTGTTTTAGCTGCCAGCTGCATCTCAAAACACAGACTTGGTGTGAAAATCAATATATCACTGCATTCCAGGGAGGGGGAAAAAGATGCCGGATTTGCGAATGGAGTAAATCTGCTTGTGTGATGGATTTACTCCAGGCCGGGCCTGCTATTTCTCCTTCATTACCTCGCAGTGATAGTGTCCGAACGCGTCTTTTGTCAATCTCAACCCCAAATTGCAACTCAATCTAATGATTCTTTATTACCTTAAGTTTCCGGTTGCGTTGACTCGTTTTCTTAGTTACTGCCTAGCTGGATCTGAGCGATGTGTTCTCTTAAAACGGCACCTAATTCTGTTTTAATAGCTGGCGAGATCTATAGAGAACAGATCTCCATAGAACTTGTTGTACGGATTCTTCATATGGAATCACAGAGACACTGGGCTGGAAGGGACCTTGGGGGTCATCTAGTCCAACCCCCTTACCCAAGGTGGTGGACCTTATACCATCCCGGACAAAGGGCAAATCTTTCATTTCGTTTAAGGTTTGAATTAAAAACTTTAATCGTTCGTTCATTCCGAGGCTGCTAAACCCTCAGGAAAAAGGACTCTCCTTTTTTGCGCTTTTCTCCGGAAAACTGACAGCAGCTCCGAAGCGTCTAGACAAGTCCAATTGATCTTTGTGTCGTTTTTTTGGGGTGGAAGGGCAAAGCGCCCTTTTAAAAGGGGAATAAAAATAAAACATTTTGACATGCACCGCGGCGGGGGGGGGGGAAAGTGACAGCACTGTTTTCTTTGATTTGGTTTTTATTTTATTCTGATCTGACAGGGGAAGTCGGCAGGTCAGCTCGCACGATATGAAACTGCAGCAGAGCAACAGATGTGTGGGTTTGGCCGCCATACTTCAACCGCTGGGTGTTTTCAATAATCATCATGTTTCGTTTGGGGAGGTGTTAAATAAAGGTATTTAACCCCTTCCCAAATTACAGATCTATGGTTTGAATACCTCTTGTCGGGTGCCCCCTCCCTCCCCAGTGGCACCCAAAAGAGATTAAAATTATCCATCACGTCTCAAATCAAAACTTCTCCAAGTCAATATTAATTGAATTTTTTCAGCTTCAGAGCTGACAGTCGGTGCGTAATTCCTTAAATTGAGAGAGGGGGTATTCAAATAGAAACACCCCCCCCCAATTCTGACTGGGATGTTAATAGGATTTGCAGGTGTTCATCTCTAGATAGACAGCTGAACGGCGACCTCGACAGTTTTAATATATTTTTTGGGGGGGCTGAAAGATGAAACACGAGGGACTGATGCCCTTTGTTGCCGAAAAGAGCGCCTGGTGGCACCGAGGGATGCCTGGCAGAAAACCTCTTCGGTCAAGCGGGCAAACAAAGCCGCTGTGTCCGTTCGTCCTCCGGACTCCGCGTACAAGGGAACATGATGGGTGGAAGGGTTCAGATCTTCCTCAGCCATCTGGATTTTATTTGCCACCCAGGACCGTTCCCAAAGTACTTTTCAGTTTAAAAGACCCAGGTGGAGGAAGCGTAAGGATTTCAGAGGACTGGGTCAAAGAGAGCCGTTCCCGGCAAAACTGGCATTCAGGGATAGACTGCTACTGAGGCGGGAGGTTCCACAAACCGCACGAACAGATCTTGAAAGCTATCCAAGCCAGCAGTTTGAGTGCCAACCCTGCGGAGCGTTGCAGGAATTGGGTGTGACTGATTGAGTGAAAAGAAGCAATAGGGGGTGACAGGATAGCAGTTTTCCAATATTTGAGGGGCTGCCACAAAGAAGAGGGGGGGTCCACCTCTTCTCCAAAGCCCCCCAAAAGGCAGGAGAAGAAGCAACGGATGGAAACTCATCAAGGAGAGAAGCAACCTAGAACTAAGGAGAAACTTCCTGACAGCCTGAACAATTAATCAGCGGAACGGCTGGCCACCAGAATCTGTGGGTGCTCCATCACGGGAGGTTTTTCAGAAGAAACTGGACAACCATTGGTTTGAAATGGAGTAGGGTCTCCTGCTAGAGCAGGGGGCTGGACTAGAAGACCTCCAGGGTCCCTTCCAACTCTGATGATGATGTCCTAATTGGAGAATCAGAGGATTACCTAACGCAAGTAAAACCTTCAAAGCCACAAAGTGACCCACTTATTGGACGTCAACTTCTGCACTGAAGGAACGAGGCAGAAAGACCGTTTTATAGCGGCCGCGACATTTGAAATAAACCGTAACATTTAAAATATGAGCATAACCCTAATTAAAAAAAAAAAAGCCATTACTTTAAAATGCTAAGCAAGTACCACAGAAAAGTCAAAACCTCTGCAAGGGAAAAAAAATATCCTAGTCTCTAATGAGAATAACATTTTAACCGGTCAATTAAAACGAAGAGGCCACAAGGAAGCATTTGCCAACGTTTAAATTTACATTTTTACCAGCCATTTTTAAAACAACTCGATAGGGCTCGGAACGTCAAAACGGAACTTCCCAAAGAAAATCAACTGTAGTTTTTTTTCCCTCCTTAATCAAATTACAGATGAAATGAAATCCTTTTTAAAAAAGGTAGGGATTTTTTTACTTTGGGAACGAAAAACTGAATAGGTATTTAGGAGCCAAACCTTTCCAAAAATACCCCACAAAACCAATATAAGAATCAAATGGACAGAATGTGTGTGTGTCTGGCCGCGTGCAAATAAATTATAGCTAAATTATCAGTCAAGCTGTATTAAAAACAGTTCAGGGGACTCCCTTCTTGCTAACGGACACACCAAGGCGTGATATATTTGTGTGTTCAGACGCACAGACTCTTAATTGCGATATTAAGACACACAACTCGCCAAGATTCTACAAGATATGTGCCGTATGGACAATCAGTAGGCTAGTGAGNGAGGGAGAAAGATAGAGAGGGGTGAAGGAAGAAGGTAGGTAGGAAGGAAGGGAGGGAGAAAGGGAGAAAGGGAGAAAGAAAGAAAGAAAGAAAGAAAGAAAGAAAGAAAGAAAGAAAGAAAGAAAGAAAGAAAGAAAGAAAGAGAAAAAGAGACAAAACAAAACACAGATTTGTTAGGCTAAAGGGCGTGTGCATCGCACCCGCACGCTCGATTTTCAGAGGTCAAGACAATGAAGCTTTTATGGGCAAATCGCCGTGTGGGTTGAGAAAAATGCCTTCCCCAGCTGCAAATCCCAGCGTGGAATTTTGCAGGCATTTGTTTTAGCTGCCAGCTGCATCTCAAAACACAGACTTGGTGTGAAAATCAATATATCACTGCATTCCAGGGAGGGGGAAAAAGATGCCGGATTTGCGAATGGAGTAAATCTGCTTGTGTGATGGATTTACTCCAGGCCGGGCCTGCTATTTCTCCTTCATTACCTCGCAGCGATAGTGTCCGAACGCACGTCTTTTGTCAATCTCAACCCCAAATTGCAACTCAATCTAATGATTCTTTATTACCTTAAGTTTCCGGTTGCGTTGACTCGTTTTCTTAGTTACTGCCTAGCTGGATCTGAGCGATGTGTTCTCTTAAAACGGCACCTAATTCTGTTTTAATAGCTGGCGAGATCTATAGAGAATAGATCTCCGTAGATCTTGTTGTATGGATTCTTCATATGGAATCACAGAGACACTGGGCTGGAAGGGACCTTGGAGGTCATCTAGTCCAACCCCCTTACCCAAGGTGGTGGACCTTATACCATCCCGGACAAAGGGCAAATCTTTCATTTCGTTTAAGGTTTGAATTAAAAACTTTAATCGTTCGTTCATTCCGAGGCTGCTAAACCCTCAGGAAAAAGGACTCTCCTTTTTTGCGCTTTTCGCCGGAAAACTGACAGCAGCTCCGAAGCGTCTAGACAAGTCCAATTGATCTTTGTGTCGTTTTTTTGGGGTGGAAGGGCAAAGCGCCCTTTTAAAAGGGGAATAAAAATAAAACGTTTTGACATGCACCGCGGCGGCGGAGAAAAAAAAAAAGTGACAGCACTGTTTTGTTTGATTTGGTTTTTATTTTATTCTGATCTGACAGGGGAAGTCGGCAGGTCAGCTCGCACGATATGAAACTGCAGCAGAGCAACAGATGTGTGGGTTTGGCCGCCATACTTCAACCGCTGGGTGTTTTCAATAATCATCATGTTTCGTTTGGGGAGGTGTTAAATAAAGGTATTTAACCCCTTCCCAAATTACAGATCTACCTCTATGGTTTGAATACCTCTTGTTGGGTGCCCACCCCGCCGCCAGTGGCACCCAAAAGAAATTAAAATTATCCATCACGTCTCAAATCAAAACTTCTCCAAGTCAACATTAATTGAATTTTTTCAGCTTCAGAGCTGACAGTCGGTGCGTAATTCCTTAAATTGAGAGAGGGGGTATTCAAATAGAAACACCCCCCCCCAATTCTGACTGGGATGTTAATAGGATTTGCAGGTGTTCATCTCTAGATAGACAGCTGAACGGCGACCTCGACAGTTTTAATATATTTTTTGGGGGGGCTGAAAGATGAAACACGAGGGACTGATGCCCTTTGTTGCCAAAAAGAGCGCCTGGTGGCACCGAGGGATGCCTGGCAGAAAACCTCTTAGGTCAAGCGGGCAAACAAAGCCGCTGTGTCCGTTCGTCCTCCGGACTCCGCGTACAAGGGAACATGATGGGTGGAAGGGTTCAGATCTTCCTCAGCCATCTGGATTTTATTTGCCACCCAGGACCGTTCCCAAAGTACTTTTCAGTTTAAAAGACCCAGGTGGAGGAAGCGTAAGGATTTCAGAGGATTAGTGCTGGACTGGATCAAAGAGAGCCGTTCCCGGCAAAACTGGCATTCAGGGATAGACTGCTACTGAGGCGGGAGGTTCCACAGATCGCACGAACAGATCTTGAAAGCTATCCAAGCCAGCAGTTTGAGTGCCAACCCTGCGGAGCGTTGCAGGAATTGGGTGTGACTGATTGAGTGAAAAGAAGCAATAGGGGGTTGACAGGATAGCAGTTTTCCAATATTTGAGGGGCTGCCACAAACAAGAGGGGGGGTCCACCTCTTCTCCAAAGCCCCCCAAAAGGCAGGAGAAGAAGCAACGGATGGAAACTCATCAAGGAGAGAAGCAACCTGGAATTAAGGAGAAACTTCCTGACAGCCTGAACAATTAATCAGCGGAACGGCTTGCCACCAGAATCTGTGGGTGCTCCATCACGGGAGGTTTTTCAGAAGAAACTGGACAACCATTGGTTTGAAATGGAGTAGAGTCTCCTGCTAGAGCAGGGGGCTGGACTAGAAGACCTCCAGGGTCCCTTCCAACTCTGATGATGATGTCCTAATTGGAGAATCAGAGGATTACCTAACGCAAGTAAAACCTTCAAAGCCACAAAGTGACCCACTTATTGGACGTCAACTTCTGCACTGAAGGAACGAGGCAGAAAGACCGTTTTATAGCGGCCGCGACATTTAAAATAAACCGTAACATTTAAAATATGAGCATAACCCTAATTAAAAAAAAAAAGCCATTACTTTAAAATGCTAAGCAAGTACCACAGAAAAGTCAAAACCTCTGCAAGGGAAAAAAAAAATCCTAGTCTCTAATGAGAATAACATTTTAACCGGTCAATTAAAACGAAGAGGCCACAAGGAAGCATTTGCCAACGTTTAAATTTACATTTTTACCAGCCATTTTTAAAACAACTCGATAGGGCTCGGAACGTCAAAACGGAACTTCCCAAAGAAAATCAACTGTAGTTTTTTTTCCCTCCTTAATCAAATTACAAATGAAATGAAATCCTTTTTAAAAAAGGTAGGAATATTTTTACTTTGGGAACAAAAAACCGAATAGGTATTTAGGAGCCAAACCTTTCCAAAAATACCCCACAAAACCAATATAAGAATCAAATGGACAGAATGTGTGTGTGTGTCTGGCCGCATGCAAATAAATTATAGCTAAATTATCAGTCAAGCTGTATTAAAAACAGTTCAGGGGACTCCCTTCTTGCTAACGGACACACCAAGGCGTGATATATTTGTGTGTTCAGACGCACAGACTCTTAATTGCGATATTAAGACACACAACTCGCCAAGATTCTACAAGATATGTGCCGTATGGACAATCAGTAGGCTAGTGAG
>NW_015390530.1:58098-62073 GCF_001527695.2 Protobothrops mucrosquamatus | reverse complement strand
AACTGCAAAGCTCTCATTTAAAATTAAAAGATATAATACTTTGGGTTAAAACACAGTTTGGTTCTATTCATGAGCCTTTTATCTTTTGACATCACTCAGTGGTAGTCCCTAAAGCAACATTTGCACTTAAATACTACATTAATTTATGTGATTCCTTCCATCTTATAACTAAAAATAATTATTTCACTGGCATTGGAGCTGAGCAACAAGTAAAATAGCATTGACTTTTAATAATTATATGTTAATTTAGGTAAAACAAAATGACAAGACCTTGCAACTTTCTAAGAGAAAAACAATAAAGCAGGAACATTAAAAGCTTTATTATTAATTGGCTTCCTTTTCCAGAGGTTTGTTTTTTTTGAAACTGGGTTTATTTTTAAGACAGCCCTTCGCATTTCTTGTTACACATTTATTTCAGATCAATTTTTGCTTTTTATGCCAGCAACTGTAGAAAATCCTGACTCACCCAAATATGACACTTCAAATGGAATTAGAATGCTCACAGGCCCCTCACTTAAAGCCTTCCGCTCATTTTGCACTCTGATCAAAAATTCAGGGAGCATCAGCAGCATCAGGAATGTTATTTTCAAAGAAGTATCAGAGCAGACATCAATTAATTGCTACTCCTCAATCACAGGGAGTGTGTCAGTTGCCACTTTGGCATCAAAGACATTCCTCATCATAGAACACACTGAGCAGTCTTCACCAGATGCAAAAAGCACTGGTGAAAATAACAGGCGTGTAATTTTCCTTCTTGGACTTAACAGAATAACAGAGTTGGAAGGGACCTTGGAGATCTAGTCCAAACCCCTGCTCAAGCAGGAGACCTTGTACCATTTCAGATAAGTGGCTTTCCAGTCTCTTCTTAAAAGCCTCCAGTGATGGAGCAGCCAACAACTTGGTTGATTGCTCTCGCTGTTAGGAAATTTCTGCTTAGTTCTAGGTTGCTTCTCTCCTTGGTTCGTTTCCATCCATTGTTTCTTGTCTTGCCTTTTGGTCCTTTGGAAAATAGATTGACCCCCTCTTCTTTGTGGCAGCCCCTCAAATATTGGAACACTGCTATCATGTCACCTCTAGTCCTTTTCACTAGACTACACAGACCTAATTCCTATAACTGTTCTTCATATCTTTTAGCCTCCAGCCCAGTAATCATCTTTGTTGCTCTTCTCTGCAGTCTTTTCAGAGTCTCAATATCTTTTTTATATTGTGGTAACCAAAACTGGATGCCATATTCCAAGTGTGGTCTTACTAAGGCTTTGTAAAGCAGTATTAATGCTTCACATGCTCTTAATTCTATCTCTCTGTTTAATGCAGCCCAGGTGTGCACTGGCTTTTTTGAGTTGGTTCTACTTTTATCAGCAATGTTGGCAGACTGATCGCCTTCAGTTTATCCCTCTCCCCAAGGTGTTTGGGTCTTGCTATGATTGGCAATTGGTTGGACAGATGACTGCAATCCAGGGGTTTACTCACTTCTTGAAACTTCTTCCAGGCTTTACAATTAGATTCGCCTGGACAAGACCACACAAAAGGAAGTGAATTTTGATGGTGCTACTACTTTGCCTGTGCAAAGTCTCAAGCCCATCCACGTGAGCCCAGCCCTGTTGGAACTATTCAAGTTCAGAATGTAAGTTCAATTACTAGACAATTTTCTGATTTGCTGGCTGCGCTTCTTATGATACCTGTAGAAAATATTGTTTATTGGACAAAGCAATAGACTTGCTTTTACTGGTCTGAGATTCACAAGGATCTGCAAACAGTCAAATTAGATTTATTATTAATGCCCTCTCCCTCAAGTCCCTTTAATTCTGGGTATCTGCCAGTGCTATTTTAAGAGGAAATTTCTCACTTGCAGGCTGCAGGTTATAAAACTATTTTTTTAGAATTTCCGTAGAATTTTGGTAAGTTGCATACTTCAGGATTTAAAGCTACAAAATCCACATAAATTGTTTTGATGTTTTTCCTAAGCGGTCTGAAATTTGTGGGCACCTGGTAATCCCAATTTTACCCTCTGCACACTCTCCCTCATCCCCAAATCTAGATTTAAGTTGGCCCAGCCCCCTTTCCAGGGTTCTGCAAAACAGCCGGTCTTTCCTTGTGCTTCTTCCTTGTGTTTTAAGTATTTTCAAAACATTAACTATTAATATCAATTAAATATTAACTCTTCAGGAGCACAGGTTCACGTGACTAGCCAAAACAGTACTTGTTCAGCTCCTCAAATCAGCCATACTTGGAGCCTCCATATTCCCTTGGCTATTTATCAGCACCCCTTAAACTGGCTTTCTGGCCCAGGCAGGTAACCCCCACGCTGAGCCAAGTCAGGCAGCACTCGTGCCCAGTGGCTCCATTCTCACAGCAGAGGCCAAGGGTCCAGATGCAAGCAGTATCTCCAAATGTCACCTGACTGGGTGTTTAAAGCGTTCCACTCCCCCCAGATCTGACTCACTGAGCGAAGAAGACGGCAGGGACTGGCAAGAGTAGAAGAGCTGCCCATGGAAAGCCTCCCTGCAGACTCTAGCCTCCTCTTCTTCCCACAAACTCTTTGCAGAAACCTTATCTGCTCTAAGGACCTTCCTAATTTACCCTCCCAAGCCTGGATATAAACCAAGTTCTTCAGTCTCCAACTTACGCTGCTTATGGTGAATATGCAGCTCTTGGCACGAGAACTTCTACTAAGCCTCATTCCAAAAAGGAAGAGGGAAGCCCATCACCCCTCTTTCCCCTTCCCTTGCCCCCCCCCCGGAGCAACCATAGGTCCTTTTTTCATTGCCACTTGTCACCCCCCAAATCTCTCCACCTTGCACACCTGCTGCTTTGCGGTGTTCAAGCCCTGCTGTGATCAGGGAAACACCAGTCTAGTCTCTGGGCCGTTGTGGAGATTTTAGGATTTCTCTCACCTCCCTCTCTTAATCTCCACATTCCCTGGACCTCTCAGTTCCCCACATCCCCCTACTCCAGATCTATGCTTATGTGCACATCAGCCCAGGAAAAATAGCGCCAAGCCTGTGATGGGATGATTTCCTAACTGCTTGGGACGATGGCAGAGGCTCTAGGGGTGCATAAGCCCACAGCATATCAGAGAGCTCTCTTCCGTTGTGTGACATAAAGGTCTGCCTTTGGCTGGAGAAAGGGCCGCTCTGCTTCCCATGCAGAGAAGAGCCGCGACAGGGAAATGTCAGATTCGTTTCACAAGAGACTGTGGGACAGGCACAATGGCTCAGAACAAGGATCCCCTGGGAATATTCAGACAAGGGCAGCGCCATGATGAATGCGACAAGCTGAGTGTCTGTCAGTGGCACCTGGCTCGATGCTCTGCTTTGCAGTGGTGGGCAAAAGAACCTCTTTCAGCCCCCACTCAGTCAGGGCAAGCTCCCATCTCACAAAGCCAGAAGGAGATCGGCTTCGTTTTGTCTTCCTCGGCCATGTAAACCGAGCCCTTGTGGTTTGCAAACCTTGGCCCACGGTTTTCTCTGCTGTGTCAATCCACTCAACTGTGGCTTATTTAGGGAGCCACCAATGTAATAATGGTTTAGCACAAGGTGTGAACCCAATTCCAGTTTACATAGCCTACCCCGTGGAGGGCTTTAACCAAACGTTCTGACATCTTCTGGAGATGTTGAGACTCTGGAGAGAGTACAGAGAGGAGCAACAAAGATGATTAGGGGACTGGAGGCTAAAACATATAAGGAACGGTTGTTGGAATTGGGTATGTCTAGTTTAATGAAGAGAAGGACGAGGGGGGACATAATAGCAGCGTTCCAGTATCTCAGGGGCTGCCCCAAAGAAGAGGGAGTCAAGCTATTCTCCAAAGCGCCTGAAGGCAGGACAAGAAGCAACGGATGGAAACTAATCAAGGAGAGAAGCAACCTAGAACTAAGGAGAAACTTCCTGACAGTTAGAACAATTAACCAGTGGAACAACCTGCCTCCAGAAGCGGTGAATGCGCCAACACTGGAAGTTTTTAAGAAGAAACTGGAC
>NW_015390530.1:45252-55252 GCF_001527695.2 Protobothrops mucrosquamatus | reverse complement strand
CAAGAGAGCCTCAGCCAGCAGTCTGCGCTGCTTCCCCCCCCCCATGCCATCACTCTGCTAAACAACTACTGTCTTATTAGAGTAATTATAGGAATTATTATTACTAATACCCTTCTCATCTTTCTTGTTACCTGTTGCTTTAACATGACTATCACTTTGTTGCTGCATCTTATGATTTCTGTTGATTGCTTTTATTTAGTATTAGTATCTTATGACTATCATTGAGTTTTGTGTCTTATGCCTTATGATGATTGTATTATGATTATGATCATGATTTACCATTTGTTGCTTGTATGCATACTGAGAGCTTATGCACTGAAGACAAATTCCTTGTTGTGTGTCCATTCACACTTGGCCAATAAAGAATTCCATTCCATTCCATTCCATTCCATTCTATTCTATTCTATTCTATTCTATTCTATTCTATTCTATTCTATTCTATTCCATTCCATTCCATTCCATTCCATTCCATTCCATTCCATTCCTATTTCTATTTCTATTTCTATTTCTATTTCTATTTCTATTTCTATTTCTATTTCATTCCATTCTTTTTACTGGCTGATTTATGGATCACAACTGCCTGAAATGGAGACCTGGAAGGCGGACAGTAATCAGCTTGTCCTACTCTAGAGATCTCTGCACATTTAGAGGCCAAGAGTCCAGCTCCCCAGTAAGCCCTCTTGGCCCAAACTCCGATCTCCTCTTTGCAAAGCCAGGATGACTCCAGGGCTGGTCATCTTCCCTTTCAGTGGCAAAGCGCTTCTTTTCTACAGTTTGCAGAATGACAAATTACAGTGGTGACCCCTCCCAGCTCCACAGCTCAGGTTTATTACCCGTTATTACACATCTAATCCATTCTGTTCTCATGGTCAGAAAACTTTATAAAGTCACGTAAAGACATTAAAAATAAACAGCCCAATAAAAGCACTAACATTAATTAATGACTGTAACAAGAAAGGTAATATACAGTATATAAAACTAGTAAGATCTATTTTCACAAATTATGTTCCTTCATCAAAAATCCCTTCTAAAATCAATAATCCCCCCACCAACCCTGCACAAGCCACTGATTTTTTTTTTTTTACTTAGCCATCCATTATTGCCTCTCCTCAATGTCCCAGAATCTATTTCCATTGGGGGAGGGAGGGAGATTAAAATGCCACTTTTCTTGTCTATGGAGAATCTCAGTCATCCAGGTCATGATTGTCCCAAAGGTGCTTTTTCAAAAGAAAATCCAGTAACCTTTTGAAAAAGCACCTTTGGGGCCCCTTTTCTTGCAATATTCTTTCTCTTTTTATTTGTATTGCAAAAACAAAAAATTCATTTCATTAGCAAAAATAAAAAAATGATCTAAAACAATTAAAAATCCTATTCATCGGTAAGTCCCACACTCACGCATTAAAAGACATAAAAGAGACTGATTTAACAAGGGTGAAGTTTTCAGTTGAAGGGCTTAAGACACCTTAACACTTCAGTGGGTTTTCAAGTCCTGTCCAGGAGGCTTCAGTTCTTCATGGGAAAAAAAGCTCCAGAAAAATCCACTGATGGTCAATATGAGATTTAGTGTCAAGCGTTGCATCTAAAGGCTAACAGCACAGAGAATAAGTCTAGCATGGGTAAATCTGAGAGTTGACGCAAATCCACCTGATTTAGGAACCAGTGGAAGGCAGATGTCACTGGAGCTGCTCACAGGAACCAATTGTTAAATTTTCTGGAATTTTGGGAGCTGGTTGATCACAGAGGTGAGCCTGGGTGCCTCACACACCAATCAACCATTCCGCAGCTAGTGGGGTGATGAGGTGATGACAATAGCAATAGCGCTTAGACTTATATACCACTTCACAGTGCTTTACAGCCCTCTCTAGGCAGTTTACAGAGTCAGCATCCTGCCCCCAACAATCTGGGTCCTCATTTTACCGACCTCAGAAGGATGGAAGGCTGACTCAACCTTGAGCCCGTCAGGATCAAACTCCAGATTGTGGGCAGAGTCAGCCTGCAATGCTGCATTCTGACTATTGTGCACCATGGGAGGGAGGGAGGGAGGGAAGGAAGGAAGGAAGGAAGGAAGGAAGGAAGGAAGGAAGGAAGGAAGGAAGGAAGGAAGGAAGGAAGGAAGGAAAGAGTAAAAGCACTATGATAGCAATAGCACTTAGACTTATATACCGCTTCACAGTGCTTTACAGCCCTGTCTAAGCGATTTACAGAGTCAGCATGTTGCCTCCAACAATCTGGGTTCTCATTTTACAGGAAGGATGGAAGGCTGACTCAACCTTGAGCCTGTCAGGATCGACCTCCAGACTGTGGACAGAGTCAGCCTGCAATACTGCATTCCATCCACGGCGCCACCAGTGACAATGCAGCCCTTTGAGTGTCTTCTTAAACACTGCACAGCGCAAGTGGCACCATGCCTGAGGAAAAAGTGGAAAGGAATAGAGGAAGAGCAAGCAAGCTAAGAGGAAATTTAAGAGAAAGGGAAATCCAAGTGACCTTTGGCACAGGGAGCTTCTTCTTCCATGTTAATTTACATATTAAAATATTACTTTAATTAAAAAAATTAAACAGGAATTTTCTTGCTGCAAAGCCAAAATGCCCTGGGCATTTTATTTATTCACAGCAATACCTTAAGTTCCATAAAAGTCCTACTGGGATGACAAAAGAATCTTGAAATCCTGTGCACCCACCAGACTCCTTCAAAATTCAAAATATGTTCCTGGCTCTCAACTTTTAGGGAAGAGTGAGGGGGGGGGGAAAGGATCCAGATGGATCTCTGCAAGTTGAAGGAGTGGCTATTCAAATGCAGCTTATTATAAGTAACAGAGAACAAAAATCCTAATTTTCATAGATGCATAATGAGACCTGGGTTGAGAAAATGAAAGGAAGCGGATCTGGGGGTTGTGATGGACAGCTTGATGGAGATGTTGGCAAGGGGAACGGCTGCCACTTTCTGTAAAGGAAATCCTTAGACAAGGAAAAATAAACTGCTAGATCCATAAGCCACAGTGCAATCACGTTTGGAATACAACACTGGTCACGTTTGGAATACAAAGCCGCAAAGTGGAAAAGATGCAGATTGGATAACCATTGGCCAAGGTGGTGGGGAGATTCACTGTCAGGAAAGGGGGACATTTAGCTTATAAACAGCGAGGTGCATTGTGCCTTCAGAGGTATCAGTGAAGCTGAAGGATGGGGGTTCAAGTACAGAAAAGGGATATTTCACAAATGTTAATATGGAACTCTCCATCTCAAGAAGCAGCAATTGGATTTGGGGTGGCTTTAGAGATAATAGAATATGGTGATTTGATTCATTTTTTGGGGGACTCAGCAAGTTATGTGAATACAGCACTGGGTTTGTTCAATGGGTTTGAAATGTTGCAGGAACCCAGCCAGCATGAAACTAGGATTGAGAGAGTCTCAAAATCCCAGTTCCTGGGGAAGATGAACTCTGGCTGCCACTGTTGTCGTGTTTGGCCTTTTGGTGGAGCCTGTGGTCGGTCAATATGGAAAGAATGCTGGTTTGGACAAGTTCTTGGTCTAACCTAGTGTCAGGAAGCTCTTGATCTCTGACCTGGGCTCTATATTTAGAGCTCTGAAGATTAGAAACTGTCCGATAGAGACCAAGACAGACTCTGAGACTCGTCCAGACAAAGATGAAAGCCCAACCCAGTTCTATCCTCAACTGGACCCTGGAGAAGCCAAGAGCCACTTGGGGAATAAAGCTGTTGTTTGGATCCAGAAAGTCTAGTTGGGCAACACTCTTCTCTCCCACCTACAAGGCTCTCCAGAAGAAGCATGAAATGCTTTGGCGAGTTTAAGATGTTGGTTAACAAATTGCTACCTTGTGTGCAGCAAGACCAGTTTTATACAAAGAAGCCACGGCTGGATTCATCCGCTTCTTACCAGACAATCCAAACAGTGCTGGGACCTGTAAGCTCCTGGATTTTGTCATAAATCTCAGAACTTTTATGGGGCTTGCAATCCTATTTGTCATCTCTGTGATGAGAACAAGGACTCCCAAGCAGAAAACTCTGTTAAATCAAACTCTCCCCCCCCCACCATATCTCTTTCAGCACACCCAGCCGCTGTTCATGCTTTGCTAACAAGGACAGACCCGCGTCACTACATCCCCAAAAGCAGCTGATCAAAAGGAGGCCTTGGGGATCAAGAGAGGGAGGGGTTCCAGCCTGTCAGGCTTTTTCACACCAACCCAGCTCAGAGAGCATGAAGAACGCCACAGTTCCCTCCTGAGCTACGGATATTCTCTTTTATTTCCACACAAACCATGGAAATGTTTGAACAAATTGCTGGCAGGGAGCACACTCAGCCGAAACCGACTCGGTTCCACCAGGCAGTTGCGTCTAGTAGAAAATTAAATACCTAACCCTCGTTATTGGTTCCAGTAGCAACGGTTGGTTAGCTTTTCAGCAATACCCCCCTCCCTGGGGGCCTCCAGAGCTCTTGGCCTGCCCAGCAAAATGGTCCCGATTAAAGATTGTGCTTGAAAAAACAGCTCTGAGTCTAGCCAATGTTTTTCATTCCAGGTTATACCTTTAATTTTTAACTAACATAATCTTGTGACTTTCAGAGAACTTTCTTTTCACAACTTTCCGGATTATCATGCAGAAAAGTGGGTGGGTGGGGGGGCTTACCAATCATTTCCACCTAGCTGTATGACTTTCCAGGACAGAAGGATATTTAGTTTTAGAGAATGAACAAACCATTTCCTGAAAAGGCACATTACAGAGTTCTCCAACTCTTCCCATATTGGTGGACAGAAGTGCTGAGTTGGCACACCATCAGCCAAGGTAACACGTTGTTTCATTGGTGGGGATGTAATTCAAAACATGTGGCTCCTTGGTGCTCTCTGAGCTTGGTTGTTTATTACCCAACTAGGTAACATCATCACTGATGATGTTACCCAATTGAGTAGTGAAATGTAATGAAACATCTGCAAGAAAACAACCAGGTTCAGAGAGCACCAAGGACAACTTCCTCCTCCTCCTCCTCCTCCTCCTCCTCCTCCTCCCTGAAAATCTCACTTCCTTCTAGCACCAATAATGTTACCTAGACCAGGGCTTTCCAACCAGTGGTACGGGTACCACCTGCGGTACATTGGCACCTGGCAGGTGGTACGCAACCATCCTAGAAAAGTGGTATTGGGGGAGGGGAATGAGCTGAACCGGTGGCAGCACCGCACAAGCCTGAGCGAGAGATGGCTGGAGCTGCAGGGCTGTCAGGGCTCAGCGGAAGCGCCAGGATCAGCACTTTTCGGGGCTGTCAGGGCTCAGTGGAAGCGCCAGGATCAGCACCAGGCTCCAGCTGGAGCTCGGCACTGATCCTGGCGCTTCCGCTGAGCCCTGAAGAAGCGCCAATCAGCTGGAATGTTGCAGCATTTCGAGGGTCTTGTGATTTACATTCAGATGCTTGGCAACTGATTCATATTTATGACAGTCACAGTGTCCCAGGGTTATGTGAAGTGACCAAAACCTGCTGCAACCACCCAGCAGACGGGGAGAATAAAAACCAAACCCACCCCCACTGCCAATCCTCAACAGAAATGCTCACAACAATCAAAACCTCAGACAGGAGGAAGAGCACGGCTGGGCGTGCAGGCAGTTGTCTTGCTCGGTTGTGGCTTGGGGGGCACTTTTTTCAGTGCCATTGTAACTTTGAACAATCACTAAGCTAACTGTTGTAAGTCGATGACTACCAGTACTTTATCACTTTTTTCCTTTTTTTTTTTTTTTTGGTCATCAAGTTTTTGACACCTTGCTAGGCGACTGGTGGTACTCGGATGTTGCCATATCCTAAAAGTGGTACAATGGGTGAAAAGGTGAAAAGCCCTGACCTAGAGGGGTCATGAAACCTCTGCAAGAAAACAACCAACTTAAGAGAGCACCAGGAACGACCTCCTCCTCCTCCTCCTCCTCCTTCCTGCAAACCTGATGATGTTACCTAGTGGGGTCATGAAACGTCTGCAAGAAAAGAACCAAGCTCAGAGAGAACCAAGATCCCCGCAGTTCAACCCTGAGCAACAGATATTCTCTCAACTGGAATCCAATGCATCTCCAAAAGCTCAGCATGGAAAAAACTGATCTGCCTTCCTGCTTGACCTTCCTCCTTGTACTGTAGATAGGCTGGTTTTTCAAATGCACAAGAATGGTGGTTTGGCTTATGATGACAAAAAGTTGGACAGCGGCAGCTCCTGAAACCCAGAGATGTCAATCACAAACACGTCTATCAATCTTGCACCTCCAATTCCTTCTGCAGCTTTGAGATGCCAGTTTCGTGCACCTATCCCAAACACAATGGAAGTTGTGCTGTCCGGTTTGCTGGATATCAGCTAAACAATTACTTTTGAGAAAAATCATCATCACTGTGAGCATCACACACAAATCCTGCCTTGCTCCTAAAAGAGTGAAAATTGTCTTGGCCAATTTTCCAAGCCAGGGACTGCTGCTGCTCGGGTCCTGGCTCATGCATGATGTATGGGGGCCTGATTGTCCCCATCTGTTGCCTGGGCTGTCTTAATTAGGCTGGGGTTTGGATTAGCCGAGAGGGAGAAGGGCCAGGCTCCCAAGATTGGAAAACAACACGTTTCCCACCAGAGAAGGTGAAGTTGGCCTTGTGGGGTCAGGAAGAAATTAGTGGTACTTTTATCCGTGATGTTGTGAGAAAAACCACCTGGAGAATGAAAGAGAACAGTAAATTCTGAAATAAAATTGCAGAACCACTAAAAGGGAAGAGAGATATTATATTATCCAGATCATCTGGTATAAAGAAATTAAATCAGGCTTGGCGGGTTTTTGTCTCTGGGCCCTGAAGCACAAATGTCGGCTTCTAGGAGAAAGACTCTCGCGCTGCGAAAATAATGGGGGCCGATTTCTTATTTGTGCAGGAGAGCTTTCTACCCCCTCTAGATGGTCTGCAGGTATGAAACGGAGAGAGAGGGAAAAGAGAGAAGGGATTGCAAGACTTTTATGAAGAGTGATCTCTAGAAAAAGCGCAGAAACTAGACGCAGTGTTTCTCAACCTTGACCATTTTAAGGCATGTGGACTTCAACTCCCAGAATTCCACAGCCAGCAATGCTGGCTGTGGAATTCTGGGAGTTGAAGTCCACATGCCTTAAAATGGTCAAGGTTGAGAAACACTGACTTACTAGAGGAACTCTGCCATAACCTGGCACAAAAGCATCTCAGAAGATCAGAAGGGCAGAATAGGTCTGACACCACCCAAAACACCACCCAAAACCCTACTGCAAAATGGATGTGCAAAATGTATCAGTCTGAGAAAATAGAGGATGTTCCTATCTTTCTTTGGAGTCAATCTTACCGTTCAGGGGATGCTCTGACAAATATTTCCAGTAGCAGACTTTTTAGATGCCTCTGCACAGAGAACTCTTCCCCCTTGGAGATCGGAATTGCTGCAGTCCAAGGCAGATGGGACGGGCAATGAGGAATTGGAGATGGCGCACAAGGGGGAAACAAGCGGCACCGGGGAGAAAGGCTGCTGTGACCGAGCAACAGCTAAGATGGAGAGCTGACAGATTGAGTGCCACCGGACACCCCTTAAGTGCCTGGGAGCATCAGGTAGTGATGGGATAAAGACAGGGGCTGGAGCATCAATCAACTGGTGGAGTGACAAGCCGGAGAGATAATTACTTCAAGTCAGCCAAGCAGTGTGCCTGAGGTGTCTCTGCCAGCCACCGGGAAGGGACCTGTCCTGGGTGGCTTCTAGGCTGCTGTTCAGTTTTCTTTCACCAACACAAAGCAAGCCTTTAAAGCAGCCGAGGTTGGAGCAAAGGGTGGGGCATGATGAGAGGCAGTGGAAGCCACAGTTAGAAAGAAGAGAGGATTTAGAACATAGAATCATAGAATCATAGGGCTAGAAGGGACCTCAGAGGTCATCTAGTCCAACCCCCTGCTCAAGGCAGGAGACCTTACCGTCTCAGTCAAACGGTTGTCTGGTTTATTTTTGAAAACCTGCAATGATGGAGCTCTCACAACTCCAGGAGACAAACTATTCCATTAATTGATTAATTATATCACTCCAAGTCAAAACCCTACTGCAAAATGGATGTGCAAAATGTATCAGTCTGAGAAAATAGAGGATGTTCCTATCTTTCTTTGGAGTCAATCTTACCGTTCAGGGGATGCTCTGAAAAATATTTCCAGTAGCAGACTTTTTGAAAATAACAAATTCTTTGTGGTATTCATTTCCAACGTGAAATAAAAAGAAACCTTTTGTAAATTTGTAAATTCCTTTCCTGGGAAGGAAAGAAGAATCATGTGATCAGGACCGCCATCTTTCCTTTGTGACACCTTCCCCCCATGGACGCCAGGGATTTAAAAGCAGGTCAGATGGAACTCACTGTGGAAATGGACTTCTCAGTTTTGGGCTGTAATATGGTCCCCTCAACCAATTAAAGCCAATCAAGGTCTCAGAGCCCAAGTGGCAACTACTGAGGTCAACCAGTGGGTGCTCAGGGAGTTGAGAGGGGTTGCCTGTGCTGCAGTGAACTCTCACAAAATGGCTGCTGTTGTGGGTGAGGCCCATTACCAAACACCCCTTTAGCCAAAACCAAATTGTGAAGCTGTTTTCAGTCTCCTTCATCTTGGATGCTCTAGAACAGTTCAGGTTGTCTTTGACATCTAAGAATGGCTGAGACAAAGGAAGCCTTTAGGTGCCAAGGGAAGGGTTGGCAGGCAGGTAAATGCCTGCATGTTCCATGTAGGAAACCCAGATTCTGCAAAAAAATAAAAATAAAAAAATAGAGTATTTCCCTCTACCCGTTTGTTAGCTTGAATATCTTGCATCCTGTGGCTGCTTCTTCTTATGCTGGAGGATGAATAGGTGACAGATCTTTGGTGACAGAAAGAACATTAAGTGAGTTTAAAGACTAACTAAGACTTTACTAGTTGTCCCATTGTGGCTAGAACATAAAATCAGATGTTGAGAGTCTTCAGTAGCCAATCCAAGTCTTCCCCAACCTGGCACTTTTCAGACGTGCTAGACTGCAATTCCATAATTACACAGCCAGCATGGCCAACATCCATGAGGAAGGACGAGACTAACCCTAACCATAGGCAGGGGTCTCCAAACTTGGCAACTCTAAGACTTGTGGAGTTCTGGGAATTGAAGTCCACAAGCCTTAAAGTTGCCAAGTTTGGAGACCCCTGCCCTAAGGGACGGTTGATTCATACTACCCAGGATGGGCACACGAGGGACAGTAGCTCACAGAAGGAATATAATCTTTGGCCAGTTTCTCTTCAGCCTTTTTCCAGAATACATAATCCTGAAAAACCAGACCAGTGCAAAAAATATGCCAGCTTTTCTCCTAAGGTTGAGTTCCATCCTGGGCATAAATCAGCCATTATAGGAAGGATGCCAAAGAGGCACAAGAGAAAAAGAGATGATGCTGGGACACCAGGTAGATGAGGGGGCAGAACCTCCCAAGTCCAGGTGAAAACTCTGTGTGCAAGCAACCCACTGAGGATCTGCAACTGGACAACTGCAGAAGCCACAAAGGAATCTGGGTTTAGGTTTCCCAGTGCTCAATCAGTAGCCAAGGATAACTCACGACCCCTTGGTCTAGCTACCGCGTAAAATTCTTGTGAAGAACAGATGAAAAGCTCTTCCCATCACAACTGGAGCAAGACAAGGGGACCCTGGCAGAGTCCCTAAAACAAGGGCTCCAAGCGCTCTGCAGCCAGAAAGGTCTAATAAATGCAGAACAGAATAAGACCCACTTTTAGCATGAGATTATTGCTTCTCTGGGGGAAGATAAGCATCTTTAGCACAGCGCAAAGCTATATAAAAACACTTCAAAGACTCACTCAATTAAAAGATAAATGCTAGGAAGTTCATCCTCAAGAGTTACCCGGGTTTCTTCACAAAGCACAAGAGATTACACCAAAGCAGCGATGCATTGCGGCCCTTGCTTGTCTCAGCAGTATCCAAATGAGATTAAAGGCTTTTTAGTCAGTTCCAAAAGAGGAGATG
>NW_015390530.1:40470-42595 GCF_001527695.2 Protobothrops mucrosquamatus | reverse complement strand
TGGTGTTTTCTGAGCTTGGTTGCTTTCTTGCAGACGTTTCATTACCCAAACTAGGTAACATCATCAGTGCAAGTCAATGCTGTCACTAGCACGGATGAGATTACCTAGTTTGGGTAATGAAATGTCTGCAAGAAAGCAACCAAGCTCAGAGAGCACCAAGGACCCCTCATTCCTCCTCCTCCTCCTCCTCCTCCTCCTCCTCCTCCTCCTCTCCGCAAACCCCACTCCCTTCCAGCATTGATGATGTTACCTAGTTTGGGTTACGAAAAGTCTTCAAGAAAACCACCAAGCTCAGAGAGCACCAAGGACCCCTTATTTCAAACCTCAGCTATAAATATTTTCTTTTATTGGTAAATAGGATGCTGGATACTGGTTTGGCAGCAGCACCAGTGAAGGTCTTGAAACAGTCGCTGGTTACAAATGGGGCTGAGTCAGAGAAGGCAATGGGTCTGCAAAACAGGCAGTACCCTTTAAGCCGCATCAACAGATGATTTCCAGAAGGACATACATCCAGTCTCACCTCACCCCCCTGGACCAGAATCCCCTTCTGGGCACTCTTGCTTAAGAGGTTTTCACAGAAAGTGGCTCAGAGATGGACAGGGGACATTGGAAATGAGGGTTGTCCAAAAACCCAGTCCAATCAAGGGACAGTGAAGCATATTGACAAGGCTAAACAGTACGAATAACTCCCTTCAAGAATCTGAAGTGATTCGCCCAGAAAAAAAAATAAAGAAAAACATTTAGAATCTTTCTCTTTTAGCCTAGAAGCAGGGCGCAGAATCATGGTCTAAAAGCAAGGGGGGGGGAGAGATCTGGATGTACTCAAACAAAGAATAATAGACCATCTGTCTGAGTTGCTTTATTTTGGATTTCAGTACATAGAAGAGGTTTGGCTTTAAAAGTGACCCTAAGGGCTCCTTTCAAGTCTACATTTCTATGAAATCAGTAAATGGTCAGCACTGAAGGGGTCCCTGGATCACTTGAGGCAGCCCTACTTGACTTGGAGGGCTCATCTGTGCGATGACTCCTTCACATCCTTTTCCTTCAAAGCAATTTCTTTGTCTGATTGCTTTAATGATGCCTCTTCTCTTTTCCAAGGGGGGGGGGCAAAATCAAGTGTGTGGGATCACAGAACCTAAAATAATGGATGGAAGGGACCTTGAAGGTCATCTAGTCCAACCCCCTGCTCAGGCAGGAAACCCTATACCATTTCAGACAAATGGTTGTCCAGTCTCTTCTTAAAATTCCAGTGTTGGAGCATTCACAACTTCTGGAGGCAGGTTGTTTTCACTGGTTAATTGTTCTCACTATCAGGAAGTTTCTCCTTAGTTCTAGGTTGCTTCTCTTCTTGATTAGTTTCCATCCATTGCTTCTTGACCTGCCCTCAGGTGCTTTGGAGAATAGCTTGACTCCCTCTTCCTTGTGGCAACCCCTGAGATACTGGAACGCTGCTATCATGTCCCCCCTAGTCTTCTTTTCATTAAACTAGACCAGTGATGGCGAACCTTTTAGAGATCGAGTGCCCAAACTGCAACCCAAAACCCACCTATTTATCGCTTGGTGCCAGGTGGGCTTGACTGTGGTGGTCATGGAAGATTGGGTGGGAGTGGCCAAGATGGGCGTGATCACCCGCAATGTTGCTCGTGGGGAGGGATATCTGTGGGGGCCGGGCAGGGTTGGGGGAGATCCAGAGGGTTTCTGGCAGGTGGGACGGTGGGCAGGAAGCTCGTCCTGCAGGGTGAGGCAAGGCAAGGCAAGGCAGGGCGGGGGTGCCATTGTCACAGGGAAAGGTGAGGCAGGGGCCGGGGCGGGTGCTGCCTGACACCATCGGCCCCTGCACACAGAGGCCAGTGAGTGCATGGGTGCTGGGATGCATCCGGCCATGTGGGACCTCGGCCAGTTAGTGGGTGACTGGTTTTTACCATTTTTATTTATTTACCATTAACTTATATGCCGCCCTTCTCCCCATGGGACTCAGGGCGGCTCACAGCATGTTAAAACAATATAAAACATTTCCCCTATAAAAGCCAATTAAAAACCAAATATTTATAGCTGTGTCTTATTAAAATCTTTAAAATTGTCCCTATTTAAAATTCACCCTAGGTCAGTCCCGCTTGCTGAAAAA
>NW_015390530.1:27442-38023 GCF_001527695.2 Protobothrops mucrosquamatus | reverse complement strand
TTATTTACCACGGACCTGGCATTACATAACAACAGCCGATAGTCCCGGGCCGGGGGATCTAAGTCTCCTGGAGACCGAGTAGGGGCCTGAGGACCGGAGCACCCACAAGCTTGTAAATAGCGTGTGCGTGCTCCCCTAACCTGATATGGTCCTCTGCTCCCGCCATATCTGCCTCTCCCACTGACCGTACTAATACCTCTCTCCTCCCTCAACCCCCCACCCTCCCCCCCCACCCTTTCTACACCGCAACCCTCAGACATGGCTGGTCCTGACCTAAGGTGATCCTCCCCCCTCCCAACCGCCCTTGTTCCCCCTAAAAATTTATTAAAACACCCCTTTAAAAAGAACCTTAATTTGGCCAATTTCAATAAGAAGAGGGACAGTTGCCATTTCCGGGGCATGGCGTGCGTGCCCACAGAGAGGGCTCTGAGTGCCGCCTCTGGCACGCATGCCATAGGTTCGCCACCACTGAACTAGACATACCCAATTCCAGCAGCCGTTCCTTATATGTTTTAGCCTCCAGCCCCCTAATCAAGTTTGTTGCTCTTCTCTGTACTCTTTCTAGAGTCTCAACATCTTTTTTACATCGTGGTGACCAAAACTGGATGCAGCATTCTGAGTGTGGGCTATGCCAAGTCAGTGATGATGTTACCAGTTCCGATTTCTATAAAGCCTGAAGGCGGGGGTCTCAATGGTCTGTATTTTTCCCCCAAACACCTCCACCCATGCAACGGTGGACAGATAGGCAGATATTCCTTACTCAAAATAATACTTTGTGCACCCAACAAGGTAGAAATAGTTCACAAAAGAATATGTATCAGGCCACTATTTCCAAACCGTGGCAACTTTAAGGTACATGGATTTCTACTCCCAGAATATGAATATATCACACAGTTCATATCTTTACGGCAGGTGGTTTTTGTTTCCAAAATGAAGAAAGGTTTCTAAGCAGTGAACAATCTTTGATCAAATAACCCCAATTATGAAGCTGTGGGAGCTCCAACTTCCACTGACAATTCACTGTAGTCACTAAAGTTGCTATTAAGCATCTGTTGACATCTCGCCCAGCAGCCCCGGCACTAGAAAATATTTCTTTCTTTATTCTGCTTTTAGGAAATGAATGAGGGAAGGAGGTGAGAGGTGTTTTCGTCATGTCTTGTTTTGAATTTTAGGATGCTGCATTCCTGGTACAACTGTGAGGGCGATTTCACGAGTTGTCATTGGGATGTTGGCACCTGCTGTCTCTGGAGGTGGGAGGGAGAGACTTGTTTGTAAACAAATACATAATAAGAAGGGGAAAAGACCCGTAAAGCCCCAAATGAGGTTGCAACCAATAGGATTTTCCAACAGGTAAACTGCAGCTCCAAATCTGTTTTCTCTTTATCAAAACCTGGTCTGGACACAGAGTTTCTCCCTCTTCCTCTCCAGAGCCGCCAAGGGCTTGGCATCAGCCCTTCTGCCCACGAGGGCTGCTCTCCCGGGGGTTTTGCGGACCTTCCACCCTGCCAAGCCTGAGGATGGCACAGCTCAGCTCTTCTGCTTCCTCCCTCTTTGGCTTCCTGCTCTGGCAAAAGAGAGAGCAAGTTGCTTGGTCTAGAGCCCCTAGGAGCCCCATATTTGTGAGATAAGGTAAGATAACCTTTATTGTCATTTTTATACTGTGGGCACAATGGCACACATCAAAAATGAAATTCAGTTGCCCGCTCTCAAAGTGAAACACATACATGACACACACCTAAAACATACTATGTACAACATATGTATAGACCCACCCCCCCTACATATACATAGCAAATAAATATTAAATACTGTCCATCTTGAATATATAACGGAAGGAGGAAGCTTGAGAGTTCACAAGGTTAATGCTGTATGGAATGAAACTCTGGCTGAATCTGGATGTTCTGCTTCAGATACCACGGAGCCCCCTCCTCCCAGAAGGTAACAAGGAAAACAGGTCGTGAAGAGGGGGTGTAGTGTCCCAGATAATCTTGCGGACCCTGCTCAAGCAGCGCTTCTGTGCTGTGTCCTGGATGGGAGGGAGGGAGCTGCCAATGATCTTTTCGGCCATTCTCACCACTCTCTGCACCGCCTTCCTGTCTGAAGCAGGGATGCCTCCAAACCAGACTGTGATGCTGTATGACAGGATGCCCCCATACCTTGCAAAGGAGCCAGTAGAGACCCCACCCTGCCCCTCCTTTCATCAGGGAGGCCCTGTAGAGAAGCAGCTACCAGGAGCAGTTAATGGCAAAAGCAATACAGGCAGTCCTCCACTTACAACTGGTCACTCAGTGCTAGCTCCACAGGTGAAGGTCCAATTAAACTGATTTATTGCTGCTTGTGCCTATGCGCAGGAGTCTTCTCAACTAATGGTCAGCATCTGGTTAGAGTTAGATAAGGGTCAACGGAATTCAAAAGGAGGTGGACTTAGTACACTTGTGGCTACGTAGGGATTCTAGGCTGATCCCTTTTTTTAACACAGTCCCTAGGAACTGCCATTCTTTCTCCTACACTTCGTGACTGTTCAAAGTTACAACACCCCCCCCAAAAAAAGTTACAACAACCCCCCAAACCAGATTTGGATTTCTGACAGCCCCATCCCATCCCATGGTCACATGACCATGACTTACATTTTGCTCAGAAGCATAATTTACTCATGGTTTCTGGCAAAATTGCCCCATAGTGAACAATGGGTTCCCTTAACGACTGCCACAAAAAAGGTCATAAAATTGGGTTGGTCATGTGATGATCCACTTTATGACCATCACAACGTACGATTGTAATTGGCAGGTTCCGTTATGGTTGTAAGCTGAGCACTCCCTGTATAAATATAGAGCTGTTTAAAATACAGACCGCATCCAAAAAGAATCTTGGTAGAAAAATATACGAGGCAACATGAGGCTCTGAGCAGATCACAACCCCATTGTGATCCTAATATAGAATCTGCTAATACAGAAGCTTCCTAATATAGAATCTCCTAATATGGAAGCTGCTTCGGTGTAAAGAAGGGGCCATGCTCATTAAACCACACAGACTGAGCATATAGAGAGACTGTAATAACTGGAGATGACAAATTAGACTTGAACACCCACAATCAAATTAAAGTAAAGTAGTACGGTATTTCTAGCAAGACATTTTTTTAGCCTATCCTTTTAAATTCATCTTTCCGCAATCCGTTTTCCCTCTGAGTCAGTTCCTCCTGGACTGCCCTCCAGATCCCGGAGTCAATTAATTCTGTGTCTGCTAAGGAGATGAGCAGGTCTCAGTCCCCAATTTTACAAAGACAAGCTGATTTCCCCTAGCAGTAAGGGAGAGCCTGAGGTGATCTGACTTTGCACATGATGCAGGTCATGTTACTAGCCCTCATGCAGATCCCGTCTTTGAAATGAGGAATGTGGGCTGAAGCCCAGATGCACTCAACTGTCCGTGAACCTTGTCCATCTGTTCTAGCACACCTGGTGCCCTTGCAACTTTGAGGCTCACAACATCTGCAAGGGGCTCTTTGCAGCAAGGACTTTTTGTCATAATCTCCTAAACTGCAGCAATTTTCACTTTGCAACAGCTCGTCCCCCATTCGGGGAATGGATTAAACATTTCTCAGAGCAGCGCCTGGGGCTTCACTTAGCATATCGACTGCACAAAATCCATGGTCAAGCCCAGGAATTTACCCACCAGTCCTGTGCTGGCCTGGACATCTGCTTGGCCAGGCCTTGGATGCATACAGCAAGCAAGCATGGAGCTCCCTCGCGGGAACCAACCTCAGAAGAGTAATCTGGTTGATCCTCTTCTTTCTCTCTGCGTCCTTCATTCGATTGCCACAAATAATTCTGTGCAAGGTCACCAGGGTAGGAGTTGGGTGCTCCTCTTTCGATAGTATTTATACTACAATGCCGAACCTTTTTGATCTGGGAACAAAATGGACGGAACAGTCTCTACAACAGATACCCAGAAGGGCTGTCGAAGCAACAAAAAAATTCAACAAATTCCAGCAAAGGTTACCTAGCCTTCTCTGCCTTTAGAACAAACACAGCTTTTCCCTTATGGAAAATTCATAGAATATTACATAGAATAACAGAGTTGAAAGGGACATTGGAGATCATCTAGTCCAACCTCCTGCTCAAGCAGGAGACCCTATACCATTTCAGACAAATGGCTGTCCAGGCTCTTCTTAAAAGCCTCCAATGATTAGTGATAGAGCGCCCACAACTTCTAAAGGCAAGCCTTTCCCCTTAGTTCTAGGCTGCTTCTCTCCTTGATTAGTTTCCATCCATTGTTTCTTGTCCTGCCTTCTGGTGCTTTGGAAAATAGGTTGAACCCCTCTTCTTTGTGGAAAACCCTTAGATATTGGAACACTGCTACCATGTCCCCCCCTCGTCTTTCTCTTCATTAAACTAGACATACCCAATTCCAGCAATCGTTCTTTATATACTTTAGCCTCTACTCCCCTAATCATCTTAGTTGCTCTTCTCTGCACTCTTTCAGAGTCTCAACATCTTTTTTATACTGTGGTGACCAAAACTGGATGCAGTATTCTTAGTGTGGTCTTACTAAGGCTTTATAAAGCGGTATTAACACTTCACAAGATCTTGATTCTATCCCTTTATTAATGCAGCCTAGGATTGCATGGAAGGAATTCATGGAAGGGGGCACTACACTGGACCTCAGGATGCCACAGTACCTCTGCAGGAGAAAAGACACAGAAAATTTGTTTCAACCTGCTTCAGAGAAACGATGGAGGACCAAAAGCAAGATGAGCAATGCCAGGAGTCCTCCCAGACTACAGAATTTAGAAAAACAAATCTCTCAACCACCAAATGCATACAATCTGTTGTGTCTGGGACTTTTGCTGGAAACTGATGTGGACGAATGTAGATGACCATACCTCAATGAAATGTTGATCGGTCTACCCTGAGTAAAGCATAAGTAAGAAATTCTAGCTTGCTGGTGTCAAGAATGAAACTTTGGCAGCTACATGCCTCTTCGTTTCAACTTGCCTTTAGAGTAAGGGGGGGAGGTGTTGCTTTAGAATGGGTTAGATCAGGCATATCAAACTCACAACGAAATGTGACATCACACGACGTATCGGGACTTTTTCCCCATTGCTGGCAATGGGGTGGGTGCGGTTTCGGCATGACGCACCCGGCCCATGGGCCGGCAGTTTGACATGCCTGGGTTAGATGGAGAAACGAAACCTCTATGATTCCGCTGAAGACCGTGAGAGCCTGAAACCTTTCCAAGGACATCATAGCAGGTGTGGAGAGGAAGCAGACAGTTCCCATAACAAAGTGAAATTGTTTACATGGTCTACGAGAAAGATTGGGGGTTTGGCTGCAGAAATTATTGTTAAATTCTATGAACTAGTGACTGGGAACCTCAGGGTTAGTTTTGCTTTGACATTACCATGCCGTGTATTCAATAAACAGTAAGATTTTTGGAAATGGAATGAATCTGGAGTTTTATTTGGATTCTCAAGCTAGATGTTGACAACTGGATTCTATGACCTGGATTTATATATTCCATTATGTGACAATAAGATTAAATGTGAGTTTAGCACGTTGTGTTAATTTCCATTTTTCTCACAATCCTTCATAATGCATATTACAAACAAATGTCATAAATGCAATGGAATTTCCCCCACTGCATCCAAAACTCCATTCTACTAAAGCCCATTAAATCAAAGCCTCACTATAAAATCTATTTGCCATCTGAAATTCTAACCACCGGTTTCAAGCACACATCTGCCAAGCTGCAACTGGGGATTCAGCCTCCAGGTTTTGGGACCAGTTCTGCCTTCAACATTTGCTCTGCCTCTGTTTATTTGGAAACTTAATGAATGGCAATGCAGAGAAATATTGCAGTACCTTGAGAAAAACAATGATGCATTCATTCTGAAGTGAGGAAAACTGAAGTCAGTGCCTAATTAACTGGCAGCAACTATCTGGCTCCAACCACTGAGCCAATCCACTGCCCTACTTGAAGAGAAATTGCCATATTAAACCCTACAGGGATGCAATGAAGTTGGGATTGAAAAATAAGGCAAGGCAGTACCAATAAGCTGGCTATGTAAACCTTCCACAGCATAAGCAGAAAGCTCAAAGACTGTACACATTCCAGGCTAAAGGCAGAAATCCTCAGGATGGCCCAGGAGCTGATGAGCAGCAAGGTCTTGCAACAAGTGAGCTCTTCCACAACAAGTTCCAAGCACAAGAGCACCCCCGAGCTGATCTAGCAATAACCGTCTCTAGAGGAGACCCTTCTTCCTAGCGTGCTTTTCCCAAGACCCTGGTCCTCCTTCAACTCTCAGGTTTGGAAGTCACCACACAACAGTCCTCATGCCTGCAAGGACCAGGGGGGCAGTTCTTCACCCCATGTCAAGAGTAGCTGTCAGTCCAAATTCATGTCCTTATTCAGACCTGGCTCCTTGATCTCATAGGACAGAGGTCTTCAAACTTGGCCCTTTTATAACTTGTGGACTTCAACTCCCAGAATTCCTCAGCCAGCATGCCTGCTGAGGAATTCTGGGAGTTGAAGTCCACAAGTCATAAAAGGGGCAAGTTTGAAGACCTCTGTCATACGATCTTTTAACAGCAATTCAACTGGGCAAGAGCATCAAATTTACCACTCATCCATATGGCGAGGCATCCAGACCGGCATTATGTCAGGCTAAAATGTAATCAGCAACAAAGGATTAGTTCTTAACTCTCTTCCCAGCAAACCTGCCTATGTTCACCGGTATTATTAGGACATCCACTGCTACACATATTAGCAAACCTTCCTGATTTCTCTGACTTGGAGACATACAAGCCGATATTAACCATGGTTCAGCTTCCATGCCATCTTCTCTAACTAAAACCCACTTGTCCCATGCAATCATCCCCATAAAAAATTAGAGGCACAGGAGCCCAGAAAAGGGATTCTCAGCTGCAGCCCCAAACCTATTCCCCACTTTTTGTCCCCAAATATGCACACCTGTTTCCTTCTTTCTGGCTTTTTATAAATCTGTAAAAAAAAAAACCTCCCTCTTCCAACATGCGTTTGGGCTGCCAAATGCATGTTGGCAGCTTGGATTTTAATCTCGATTTTGAGTTTTTAAGCTACTTGTGATACTCTTTTTATTGGAGGAGATTTAATTGTAATATTTCATTATACAATTTATTGTTCAAAACTGCCTGGAGTCTTTCTGCTTAGGTGACACACAATTTTGTGCAATAAATACACAAACCAGCATGGCTTTATTCTATGGCCACTGGCCTTTGGTGATTTTTTTTTTCTGAAGCTCATCTTGAGAAGTAAAGCCCAGGTTAGTGGGGACCATGACATAAAGACTGTGACACTCCACCTCAGATTCTTGGTGAAGGCATTGCAGTTTTCCAGGAAAACAACCTGATTTTAACACACACTGAAGGATGAAAAGATGGCTATGAAAGTGCTGAAAACCTTACCAACAAGAAACAGAAAGCTTCCAGGAAATCCATGGATTCCAACCCTTGCTGCTCTTGGAACAATAGCAGTGTTCCAATAATTCAGGAGCTGCCCCAAAGAAGAGGGAGTCAGGGTATTCTCCAAAGCACCTGAAGGCAGGACAAGAAGCAACGGGTGGAAACTGATCAAGGAGAGAAGCAACTTAGAACTAAGGAGAAATTTCCTGACAGCGAGAACAATTAATCAGTGGAACAACCTGCCTCCAGAAGCTGTCAATGCTCCAACACTGGAAGTTTTTAAGAAGAGACTGGACAGCCATTTGTCTGAAAGGGTATAGGGTTTCCTGCCTGAGCAGGGGGTTGGACTAGAAGACCTCCAAGGTCCCTTCCAACTCTGTTATTCTGTAATCTATGGAATATGTCCTAGAGCAGATACAGAAAGAACAAGTTGCACTATTGATGCACAAGTTGTTTGATTGATGTTCCTCTTTGAGTTGACCCTGGAAGAGGCTTAGCCCATCCTTGCCTGGAAAGGAACAGCAGTTATTGATGTCTTCAGGGTCCAGAGTCTTTTGCATAGTTGCCACAGCACCAACCCAAATTTTAACCGCAAAGTTATATGCCTCTGGCAGGAACCAAGCAAGCGCCTGAAGAAGACTCCCCAGATGCTGGAAGCCAGTGGAAGTTCTCTACATTCCATTTCTGCCTTGTCAGTCTATAGGTACAACCCTCCCATTATCTCAGATTTAGAGGATGATCCTTCCAAAGCACTGTACTTCGGCACTGTTTCAATCAAGCAAAAACCCAAGCTTGGGAAGATCCAGAGAACATTCACACAACATACTTAGACCGACACTCTAAAGCAGGGGTCTTCAAACTTGGCCGCTTTAAGACTTGTGGACTTCAACTCCCAGAATTCCTCAGCCAGCATGGCTGGCTGAGGAATTCTGGGAATTGAAGTCCACAAGTCTTAAAGCGGCCAAGTTTGAAGATCCCTGCTCTAAAGTCAGCAGTGAAGATGATAGTTTGACCCAGTGTTTCCTCAACCGTGGCAACTTTAAGCTGTCTGGAGTTCAACTCCCAGAATTCCCTAGCCAGCTTCAGGCACAGGCTGCTGCTAAGACAACAGGTCTCTCAGAATTAACCCAGAGGCTAGCAGTGATTTATCTGTGGTCTTGACAATGTCTCTGCCAGAGCCCAGAGCCCTTGCATCCCACCCCCCTGTGTATTAACTAATCTACAGCTGGGCTTAGGCCAACTCACCACGGCCACCTCACTGCAGGACAACGTGCTGTGGGACAATTCAATGCTATATGAATTGTTTCTTTCAGTTACATGTATTATTGGTGACCACGTTTTTTGTCGAAGTAACTGTAACTCTTATATTTCTGGATTTACTTTCTTTATTTTATTATTATTAGACACGGTTCTGTCTAAATTAATTAACTTTTGTATTTGTTGAATTGTCCCTCAGCGAGTTGTCCTTTGGCAAGCTGGCTGCGGTGAGTTGTCCTACTCCGTCTACAGCTAGCTTCCATGGGTCTTCAGGTAGATCTGATTAGGTATGGGAGGGAAAGGAAACGTATGGGGAGGGCACAGGGTTTTGTTTTGCAAACCCCTCCAAGGAATATTCAGGAATGAGCCTTGCAGCCAAGAAAGGAAATTAGATTAGACTACAGTTGTTATCATTTGTCTTGGGTGCTTCAAGCTGGACTTACCACTGCTGATATTTCAATGGAGCATCAAGGAAGGAAACAGAAAACAAGGATGGTTTAAATCAGTGGTGGCAAACCTATGGCACGGGTGCCAGAGGCGGCACTCGGAGCCCTCTCTGTGGGCACATGTGCCGTTGCCCCAGCCTTGCCTCCCGTGACCCCCTCCTCTCCAGCAGCCCCTCTGAAGGAGAATCACCCACGAGCGTGGCCCACCTGGAGCAGTGCAGCCAAGGACATGGCAGTCAGGCAGCGTAGAGAAGACTCTGCTCTCACACCCCATTGTGCACAGTTGATGCTGCAGGGCGCGGGCAGAGGGTATGGCCGCCATAGCTCTGCTGGGCTGCCTGGGCAATCTGCGGCAGGCCCTGGAGGCGGTGAGTGGTCCTGTGGGCAGGCGAGGCGGGGGGTGGGGGGGCAGAGTGGGGTTGGGGTGGGGGGTGGAGCGGGGGAGGGGCCAGTTTTTGGGCACTCGGTCTCTAAAAGGTTCGCCATCGCTGGTTTAAATTATGCAAGGATTATAAATGGAAGCTGATGATGTCTGGGCCTTTATAAATTGCAGGTATAGATAGTCCTCAATTTACAACCGTAATGGAGCCCAAAATTGCTGTGGTTAATCAGACATTTGTCAAGTGAGTTTTGCCCCATTTTACAACCTTCCTTGCCACAGTTGTTAAGTGAATCACTGCAGTTGTTAAGTTAATAACCCGGTTGTTAAGTGAATCTGGCTTCCCCCATTGACTTTGCTTGTCAGAAGGACGCAAAAGGGGATCACGTGACCCCATGACACAGCAACTGTCATAAATATGAGTCAGTTGCCAAGAGTTCGAATTTTTATCACATGATGCTACAATGATTGTATGTGTGAAAAACGGTGTTAAGTCACTTTTTTCAGTGCTATTGTAACTTTGAATGGTCCCTAAATGAACTGTTGTATGTCAAGGACTACTTGTATAAGTAGAAAAGGGGGATATGAAAGTTGGTTTTAAAACAGTGAAGACATTGTAGAAAAACAAACCAAGGTATTTTTAGGGGAGGAAGAAGTAGAAAGGGTCAGTGTAGCTGCTGCCTCAAAATAACAGGTAGGTGGTAATGGATGTACTTGGCATAATTAGCCTGAGTTTCTAAGATGTCACAAGATTCCAATTTATATAAAGGCTGTTTAAAAAGGGTAAAGAAACAACAGAGAACAGCTCCCAGTGGCAAACATTAAGTATGTATTATTAAAATAGCATCCAATTAAAGGAGCTGCTGGCGTCACCGATGGGGATTTTCGGTCCAGTTGTCTGATACGGCATTATTTATAAAGTCTGCATAGAGACCTATCACGTGGAGGCCACACCGCGATCTAAGAACAGTGCACAACATACAGCTTCCTCTGAAGGCTCCTGACTGACAAGTCTTTCCCCATCAGCCACCCCAAGCAAGAGACCACTGGACTGCCCTATGCC
>NW_015390530.1:0-26510 GCF_001527695.2 Protobothrops mucrosquamatus | reverse complement strand
TTCTCTGTGGCAGCTCCTGCCCTCTGGAATGACCTACCCCCCGACCTACGTACAACTGCGGACCTGCGCCTTTTTCGCCGAGCCCTGAAGGCCCATCTATTCCGTGCGGCCGGCCTGGCGTAGTTTGGATTGTGTTTCAGTGGGGGGGTTTTGTATGGGTGTGTTTTTAGAACAGGCCTATTATTCAATTCGATTTTAAAATAGAAACTATTTATTCGTGGTTTTTAGTATTGCCTGTTCACCACCCTGAGTCCCGCAAGGGAGATAGGGCGGTATATAAATTTAATTAATAATAATAATAATAATAATAATAATAATAATAATAATAATAATAATAATAATAATAATAATAATAATGCCAGGGGCTGAAGAGCAGAGGCTGGACAGGACCCAGCCTGTAGACCACGTGTGATCATATAGAATAGGGACCTCCAAACTTGGCAACTTTAAGACTTGTGGACTTCAACTCCCAGAATTCCTCAGCCAGCATGGGGGTCGGTCCATAAGTCTTAAAGTTGCCAGGTTTGGAGACCCCCAGTTTAGAGAAATGGGAAGGCAAGAACACTGGGGTGATAAGACGAGGAAGAAGGAAGCAGTCAACAGAGTCCACACAGGGGCAGACAATCCTGCACGGACATCAAAAAGCCATCTTGATGTTTTTGGTCTGCCTTGCTAATGGCCCAGCACTGACCACTGTAAAAGCTAAAGCATTTCATTTATTCTTTGCAAATGGTCAACAGGTAGAAAAGCATTTTATTTAATTTTATTTAGGATGTCACTAAACCCCCCTTAGTATTCTCCCAAAACAGCATACAGGATGTAAGAGAAAATTAAAAATTACATAATGAACACACAGAAAAGGTAAGTAAAAACCAAGAAGAGAGAATACACTGCTGCTCTCTGGGCTTCTTTGCTTGTAGACATTTCATTACCCTATTAAGTAACATCATCAATGCATTGATGGATACACTATAAAATCTTTATAGGCACAATTGGACAATTATCATGTGGAGCCTTGAAGATTATGGTAAATACTGGCTTCTTTTTTAGCAAAAGCTCAATTTTATTTTGTTTTTTTTTTTGTTAGTTAGTTAATTCTTGTACATCTCCCCCATAATATGACTCTGGATAATTCAAGACCAAAGGCACATTTGGAAAATGATGGATAGAAGCATAATTCGGATCTTTATTTGTATGACAATCTTATACTTTGGAACAATCACAGATGGATAATTGCCGGTACACTTACTGTATAGGCAAATAGGGATAGATCAGTACTTATTGCCAACCAAGTTTTTAATCCACTTGAGTTACTGCAAGAGGAATTTGGTTCTCCTAAAACTGAACTGGCCATAGATTCAATTAAAACTCCTGCTTGAATTCACAGGGTGATTTTGATGCATTAGCGGAGTCTAAAATTCCAACTAATATAGTCAGGTTTGGGATTTATTGGCCTTATCTGCTCCCCAAATGCTAATGATTATGAAATGCATGTTGGAACATTCTAAGCCTGCAGAAGATTTTTAAATAAACAAAGCTCACCACCAAGGTAGATATTATTCAAATAATGTCCTCTCTCTGAGATAGAAAGTGGGAGTACTCTATATTAACAAATTAATGCTTAAGGATCTTACTCTTTAAATATCTTTCCTATGCTCCAAACTTGGCAACTTTTAACACTTGTAGACTTCAACTCCCATAATTCCTTAGTGAGCCATGCTAAGTAATGAGACTAATTCAGCCAAAGCTTTTCCTTCATTTTTCTTCACTTCAGAGAATGCTTTTTAAGGATTGGCTGTCAACCTCATTGTGTCAGACCTGTAAAATGGGTGAGGGGTCAACTCCTTCTATTACTCCCCCATTTGGGTTTAACATTACGAGTTAGTCAAGATGTGGTTATTGAGATCTATATGGTTTGAAGAAATGAGTGTATAAATTTATACACCATAATTATATGTCCCCACTGAAACTTATCACTGTTCTGAATAACTATAGATTTATTGGGCATGGATGGGAGGGAAAAAGTTCCCTCTTGGGCTGGGAAGGGCAATATCCCCTCCAATTGACAATAGTAGCAAAACATATTTTATTTAATATTGGAAAATGAGATTTTGCCAATGATGCAAGTCCAGAATTGGAGAATATCTAGTAATGACATAACTGACATTTTGCTAAATTTAAGCAAGGCAAATTTAGATACTTTGAGTACTGTTTCTAAAGAGTATTCTAAAAAGAGCTGAAAGACCAATTAAAATAAAAGATGAAATGGTTTAAGCAGATAAAAGCAACCCTCTCCAATGTTAAATGAAAAGCATAAACATTTAAGTAGCGGTTAGCAGTCAGGGAAATGGAAGGGAAGGGGGGAATGTGTTACCAAAAGATCTTTTCCCAATATTTTAAAAATGAAACGTTTTCAAGCAAAACAAGAAAGCCCAATTGCCTTTTGAAAGAAAGCACCTTTGGAACACAGTCATTAAATAAATCCATGGTCTGCACTGGATATTTTTTGTCAGAAACCAGAAATAAATGCCAGTTTCCAGCAAAAAAATGTAATAAATTAAGGTCAAGTGATCATGCAAATGATTGTAAATGTGGGCCAGTTGCCGAACATCCAAAATGCAATCCCGTGACCATGCCTGGCTGTCTGAATTTTGAATCTGGGTTGTCAGTAACTTTTTTGGGTCCACTGTATCTAAGCAACCAGTTGTAAGTTGAGGTCTGTACAGCAATGGTAAAACATTAGGAGCCTGGAGACTAAAAGCTATGAAGAACGGTTGCAGGAATTGGGTATGTCGAGTCTAGTGAAAAGAAAGACCAGGGGTGACATGATAGCGGTGTTCCAATATTTGAGGGGCTGCCACAAAGAAGAGGGGGTCAACCTGTTTTCCAAAGTACCAGAAGGCAAGGCAAGAAGCAACGGATGGAAACTAATCAAGGAGAGAAGCAGCCTGGAACTAAGGAGAAACTTCCTTACAGTGAGAACAATTAATCAGTGGAACTGCTTGCCTCCAGAAGTTGTGGGTGCTCCATCACTGGAGGTTCTCAAGAAGAGACTGGACAGCCACCTGCCTGAAATGATGTAGGGTCTCCTGCTTGGACTGGAAGATCCTCAAGATCCCTTCCAAACTTGATATTCTATGTTCTACCAATATTTTTTTTAACAGAAGCTGCCTCTGAAACAATTTGGGAAAAGGAGAACATTTCTATTTCAGCCTCTATCTACTGACTTTCAATCCTGCTAGAGTCTAAAACAGTGTCTCTCAACCTTGAGAGACTTGAAGATGTAGGGACTTCAATTCCCAGAATTCCCCAGCCAGTTTGTTAATCATATTTTCTCAAAATATTGCCATAGCCTAATCAAGGAACTTACTGAAGAGAAAACCACACCTCACCAACACTGGGAAGGCAAGTTACTGAAGATAAACAGGGAACAAACCCCACACTCACCAGCACTGATATTATCACCTAATCAGGTAGTGAAACATCTGCAAGAAAACAACCTAACTCAGAGAGCACCAAGGACTCCACAATTCCACCATGAGTTTCAGAGATTCTTTTCTGTTGCCCAACCTTTGCTTGATCTCCAGCCCCTACGACTCCAGGAGGCAGGCTGTTCTGTCCCTCAGAGTCATGAAATTGCTCCTTATTTTGAATTTGGATCTTTGCTGCAAATCTTCTACCCACTGGTTTTTGCCCTAACCTTGGCTAGGATGGAGAATAAATTCACAGCCTCTTCCTTAATCCTTGATTAGAATATTATTTTGTATTTATTAATTAAATATGCAACCCATCTCACAATGAAGTGACCCTGGGTGACAGAGGCTTTTTCATTATATTATAAAGCTAATCAACCCCTCCCTGTATTGGAAGTCCATTTTCCTGTCTCATCTTAGCCTTCTATTCTTTAGGCTAAAGATGTTCCTTTAAAAGTTCTTAAGGGGCTTTCATCACCAAGCCCTTTACCATCTTCACTGCTTCATTGCTCTTCCCTCACAAAATCTCAAGTTCAAGTTTGTAATATACAAATATATGGGTGGGTTTTCTGCATCTAATGACTTGTGATGCCCAAGTAAAGATGCTGACTTTTAACACTGAAATATGTAAGCAGTCCAGGACCTGGAAATGAAGAACCTACACAGACCTTTTCTACTTGGGGCCTCCTCTGGATCTCTTGCCCAAGAGAAATGTCTGTGGAGATTCTCAGTCATCCAGGACACGGTTGTCCCAAAGGTGCTTTTTTCAAAGGACTTTGTTTTTCCTTGAAGACGCTTCACTTCTCATCCAAGAAGCTTCTTCAGTTCTGAAGAAGTTCCATTCAGCTTCTTTTATGACTAGCGAAACATCTTCAAGAAAAACAAAGTCCAGTGGCCTTTTGAAAAAGCGCCTTTGGTTGCCCAAGAGACGTTCAACTAGACGTGCAGTTTCTTTCTCTCGTGCAGCCCCTTTCAACAGGCTTCTTAAGAGTCTCTCTTGATGTTTAAACATTTTGTTATCTGAAGGCGCTGTGGGTGCACTACATCAATCTTTAACAAGTCCAGTGTTTCACACTTCAGCAGAAAAGGGTACAGTCTCGACAGAATTGCATCTCCACTCCTAAATAAAATGAAAAGGAATGAACTGGGCGCTTGATTCGGCTGTGCCCAAAATGAGTTCATTATACAGAAAAAGTCTGCTGGCCGTCATTTTCCAGACAAGAGCCAGACAGATCATTTTCCAGGAGGGATGTTGGCCCAACTGCAGCGGAGACAGAGCTGTCTCATCTACCAGCACTGGGGAGAATCTCATTTGCAACTGAAGGTAGAAAAACAACCTTGTAATGTCTCATAATTTACTTCCTTAGTAAATCCCATGCTCGCACTCGGCAACTATAAACATAGCCACGCAATATTTATTACAAAAATCGTAATAAATTTCCCCATTCTCTCTCACCCGCAGAAAGAATACAGAGCCGCCCAGCCCATCCTCAGGAATTTGACCCCTTCTGAAAGACGCAGCTGCTCCCTCGGTTCAATGGCACGTGAGACGCAAGGATCATTATCTATTCTTGCCACTCATTATTTAGACTGCAGAAAACAAGGAGGTCGTCAGCTCCCAATTATTTTTCAAACTGAATTGAAAGCCAGAAGAAAGAGTGGAAGAGGAGAAGGGAAGGAGGCGGGGTGCTCATAAACCGCAGCCATATGTTCTGGGTTCTGATGCAAGGCCTTGGCAGGAGGCTCACTTAGAACATCACATAATGGGAAGGGGCCTTCAAGGCCATCCAGTCCAGCCCCCTGCCAGAGTCCAGATTATAGCATCCCAGACCACTGCTACCCCCTCCGCCTGGAGGCATCTCTGTGGGGAGGCTGCCCCTCTCTCTGAATCTGACCTTCCACTGCTGAAGCTTTTCAGATAGAATTCACCCGTTAGATATTTATATTCTGGAATAAAAAGAGTAGATCTCAGTTTTCTTCTGTACTACATTGCTCCAGGTATTTGAATGGGGGGGGATTGCACCTCCCCTCAAATTTTGTTTCTAAAGGCTAAACAAATCCCTAACATCCTTCTTTATTTGTTCCCATTTCTGGGTATCCCTTTCCAAGTTGAGGCCCACCCACCCCCGCCAGTCCATGGAAAAATTGTCTTCCTCAGAACTGGTCCCTGGTGCCAGAAAAGTTGGGGGCCGCTGCCTTAATGTCCTTCCAAGGCCTTGATGGTGTTCAGACAAGAGAAAAGGCTAACTTAACACCAATACAGCAAAAGGCAACAGATGGGCACCTGGGCTGGGGATGAAAGGAAGACAAATTTCAGGAGATCACGCAAAACAAAGAGGCTGCCAGGATCTGTTTATGGCACGGACAGATGTGAGCCAGCGAGTGAGCAGAGACACAGCCTTTGTGTAAATAAAGCCACGGAACTGGCTAAGCTGACAGTTTTAAAGTGAAACCTGAGACTCTCCATAAGGAAGGTGCTGCTGGGAAAGCTATGGCCCCTGGAACATGTTATTTCCATCAGAAGCCTTCACAAAACCTCCTTAATCTGGAAAGGCTGCTGGAAAGAAGTCAGGCATCCTCTGCAAAGTGACACCCATCCCAGGCTGGAGCCAAGAAAAAGTCAGCGCAATGTGAAAGCAAGGATTGTGTCCAAAGGGAGAAACCGGCCCCAGGCAGGCCAACTGGGGACACACCAGGAATAGGAAAGGCCCCCATTATAGACATGGATGGTCCAAAAAGTCAAGATGGCAGCCACAACTGAAAAAGGGGTGAGGCATCACAGGCACCATCCTGACTATTTGGACACAGCACCTGGCAGGCATCTCTGATGGGTTTATCTATCTCAAATTCCAGCTCCAGCTAGTTACGTACGTTGCTTGTATCTGTTCCACAGTGCTTGTACTTAAAAGGAGACTCTGTGGAACAGCGGTGAGAAAACCCAAGTGCGGCAGACAAGGGTATTTCTTGATGGGTCAAAAGCAGACTGTGAACTTCAGCTGATCATCCCAAAGATGCTTTTTCAAAAGGCAACTGGATTTCGTTTTTTCTTGAAGATGTTTCACTTCTCGTCCAAGAAGCTTCTTCAGTTTTGACTGAATGGTGGAGGATGTTTACAACACAATCCCTTTCAGCAGTTCCAAGAAGGTTCCACACCCATTTGCACTATTCAGGTGACTCCGAGGGCATAGATAAGTGGCCTCAACGACTCTCAGGAAGAGCGCTAATGAGCAGTTGAAGGACTATAAATCCTTCCATCCTCCACCATTCAGTCAGAACTGAAGAAGCTTCTTGGATGAGAAGTGAAATGTCTTCAAAGAAAAACAAAGAAAGTCTGGTTGCCTTTTGAAAAAGCACCTTTGGGATAACTGTGACCTGGATGACTGAGAATCCCCGTGGACACTTCAGCAGGTCATTTGTATTTTCAGAAGAACGGAAATTCTCACGTAGGGATTTCATGCTATTTACTACATTCTAAATTCGGCTTCATAAACAGCACCATTCCCATAAAAAGCTGGGAGAATAAATTCTGGCAGATCACCCTGTGATGGTCTCATTCATGCTGTACACAAGACATTTCATTCATTCTACCATATTGTGTGAATCCAGCCAGAGAAACATAGAGAAGTCATCAATGACACTTTCTTTCACCTGGACCCAGCTATGGCACAACATCTCCAGCCCCCTTTCTTCTGCCCTCTCCCCACAACTTTGCCTTCCTCTTGTCCAGCCCTGTAAGTCATCCCTGGTAATATTTTCCTTGTAAGCAGACAACACGTAGGGCAATTTCATGTGAGTACTGTGCCATCTGATATCTTTCACCAGCTGTTTTGCTAGGGTCACAGCATGGCCGGCACACGCACACTCTGCCCTCTGTTGCCTGGGCACTGCCATCCAAAACCATCCTGCATTGGCAGTGGGTGAGTCCAGTTCTGTCAAACCGTCCTTCCCCTGCCAGAGCTCTGAATCAATCAGAGCACAGGATTATCCTAAACAGCGGAAAAGCAGCAGAAAAGAGCCGCTTGCATTGGACAGTGGGAGCGCCCCCCTCGCTCCCCCCCCACTAGTCACCCAGAGTCTTTGGAACACAGGTTTAGTGTTCTTCTGAAAGAGCACGAAACCCATTTCAAGTTAGCTTCCTTCCAAACAGGAGTTTTGCACTTTAGAACAGAAGAACTGACGTTTGAGAAAGTAAGAATGGAATGGAGTGTTTTGTAAAATCCAGAGATACTGGGAGCTGGAAAAAGAAAATATATGAAAGTGTGAAAAAGCAGTGCAGAAGGACTATCTTGAGGAAGGCAGATACACACACACACACACACACACACACACACACAGAGAGAGAGAGAGATACACACACACACACACACACACACACTTCAAAGATTAAATAAGGAAATATTCCACTGGAATTGCATTTCAACAAATCTTTGAATTAAATAGGGCTGTTAAATAGGAGCTGGAAAATAGGAGGAAAAGTGTTGGATAGGTCTGCCACCTTGAATTATTTGTAAAAACAATAAAGGCACAATACAAATAAATAAACAAATAAAAGGAATAATAAGGGAGAAAGGCATATTTTAAGGACTGAGCAAGGACATAGTTTGTTTAAGCCTAAATCACAGCTGGATTCATTTAAAACATAATTTAAAATATAATTAAAATATAATTCAATATAATGCAAACACAAGCAATAGAACATAATCCAACCAGTGTCCTAAACTTTAAAAGAACTGATTTTAACAAACTCAGAGAGAGTCTAAGCAAAATTTCATGGATAAAAATCCTAAAGGGGAAAACAACTCAAGAAGTGTGGGAAACACTGAAAAGTACAATCATAAAAGCTCAGTCCAACACAACACCATTAAAAAAGAAAAACAAGAAATCCAAGAAGAAACCAGCATGGTTGCATAAAGTTCTCTCTGATAAACTGAAAGACAAAAAGGATAAGTACAAAAAATGGAAAGAGGGACACATAACTATCAGCAGATAGCCCGAATCTGCAAAGATAAAGTCAGGAAAGCAAAGGCTCAGAATGAACAAAGACTTGCAACAGAAGTCAAAGATAATTAAAAAAAAGTTTCTTTCAACATATAAGTAACAAAAAAAAAAGTCAAGGAAACAGTCCACTAAAGAGAGAAGATGGTAAGGAAATAACAGGCAGTAGAGAGAAAGCAGAGCTGTTTAACTCATTCTTTGCATCAGTCTTCACACAAAAAGAAACTATAGACCAACCTATCAAAAACATAATTGTAAAAGACAAACTAGAAATAAAAATTAAAATAAGCAAGAAAATGGTAAAACAACACCTGTCTGATCTTGATGAACATAAATCACCGGGACCTGATGGATTACATCCCAGAATTCTGAAGGAGCTGGCAGATTTTATCTCAGAATTGTATCATATCTTTAAAAAAATCTTGGAGCACTGGGGAACAACCAAAGGACTGGAAAAGAGCTGATGTGGTTCCCATCTTCAAAAAAGAAAAGAAAAAACAGATTCAGGAAACTACAAACCAATCAGCCTGACATCAATACCTGGGAAGATACTGGAAAAAAATAATAAAAAAACAGATCTGTGAACATCTAGAAACAAAGTAATAACCAGTAGCCAGCATGGATTTGTTAAAAACAGATCATGCCAAACCAATCTTATTTCATTCTTTGACAAAGTGACTAAATTAGTAGACCAGCAAAATGCTGTGGACATAATATACTTAAATTTCAGTAAGGCATTTGACTAAGTGGACCACAATCTATTTCTTGGTAAGCTAGGAAAATGTGGGATAAACAGCATTACCACCAGATGGATTTGTAACTGGCTTACAAACCATACTCAATGAGTAGTCCTTAATAGTACTATATCTACATGGAGGGAAGTAAGCAGTGGGGTACCACAAGTTTCTGTCTCAGGCCCAGTACTTTTCAATATCTTCATAAACAATTTAGATGAGAGGATATAAGGGGAACTCATCAAATTTGCAGATGACACTAAGGCTGGCAGGAACAACCAACACCCCAGAAGACAAGCTCAGAATCCAAAAGATCTTGACCGACTTGAACAACGGGCCCTATCCAACAAAATGAGTTTCAGTGTGGAGAAAAGCAAGGTTTTATGACTGGGCAGGAAAAACCAAAAGTACAAGTACAAATAGGTGAAACTTGGCTCAAAAACAGTAACTGTGAGAGGGACCTTGGAGTCCTAGTGAACAATCCCTTAAACATAAGCTAATTGTGTGCGGCAGCAGCCGCCAAAAATGCTAATACAATCCTTGGTTATATAAACAGAGGCATAGAATCAAAATCACGTGAAGTATTAGTACCACTTTATAAAGCCTTAGTAAGGCCACATCTGGAATACTGCATCCACGGGGCTGGACTAGAAGACCTCCAAGGTCCCTTCCAGCTCTATTCTATTCTATTCTACCTCCAAGGTGCCTTCCAGCTCTATTTTGATTGACTGGTTGAAAACTGGGTACACCAAAATGAGACCAATCTCATCATGCCAAATTGATACAGTTACAACAGATACCATCTTAAGCTATGTTTTTTTAGGGCTGGTCTCTTTAATAAGCCACAATTGGCTGGATGCAGCCATTATGTCAATCTATGGGCCATTATTTGCAATCCTTAATAGCTAGGTTCACTTGCAAGTAAGCAAAAGGCAAAGCTAATCATATTTCAGCTTAATGTATGACTATTCTAAATTCTTCACCCAAGAGATATTTCTGCAAGGGTTAAGCAGCTTTTGCATGCAGAATGAAGTAGCTGAAGCCCTGGAGAGATTCTGGGATGAAACAAGCTATCATTTGACTCCTTTAGATTTACATGCTGGAGGGAACACCAGGATTACCTACCTTGGTACCAAGACAATCCCAAATTTGCGCACAGATCACTCTTATTTCCCAGCATTGAAAATATCTCATTATCAGTTATTCAGGCTGTGGCTGAACCTGAATCTTTTCATCTCTTCAACTGTGTCGAGCTTTTCTTTTTTAAAAGGGGGAAAAAATTGCCTCTTTTGAAACAAGACATCTTTAGGAATGAAAAGTATAGGTGGCAAAATGTAGCTCAGGTTAATAAATAATTAACTGGGCTCCTTGGGACTTCCCAAGGGAGAGAAGCAGGATATCCAGTGGCCTCGTTTCTTTCCATGATGATTTTCCCAAAGGCTGAATGGAGAGGGGAAAAGCGGCGTCATTACACGACTCAGAAGTAAACCCCAAAATGACTCCAGCTATTTATGAGGTTGCATTAATAGAGGGATAGAGTCAAGATCACATGAAGTTCTAGTACCGCTTTACAAAGTAAGACCTCACTTGGAAAGCTGCATCCAGTTCTGGTCACCACAACGTAAAAAGGCTGTTGAGACTCTGGAAAGAGGGCAGAGAAGAGCAACAAAGGTGATTAGGGGGCTGGAGGCTAAAACATATGAAGAACTGGGTAAGGAATTGGGTATGTCTAGTCTAGCAAAAAGGACGACTAGGGATGACATGAAAGCGATGTTCCAATATTTGAGGGGCTACCACAAAGAAGAGGGGGTCAACCTATTCTCCAAAGCACCTGAAGGCAGGACAAGAAAACAACGGATGGAAACTAATCGAAGAGAGAAGCGACCTAGAACTAAGCAGAAATTTCCTAACAGTGAGGACAGTTAACCAGCTTGCTTTCAGGAGGCTGTTCAGAAGAGATTGGACATCTCCAATCTCCTGAAATGGCACAAAGTTTCCTGCTTGAGCAGAGGGTTGGACTAGAAGACCTCCAAGGTCCCTTCCAACTCTGTTATTCTGTTTCACCTGTTACATTAGGCCAGGTAAGGCTACCTGATCAGCACAAGAGTCTTTGTAGGCCCAGCTTCTCAGCCCTTGGAAACACGTGAAGCCCAACAGGTGTAACTTGCTTCTGTTGCTGCACAGCAGCCCCACGTCTCCCTCCAAAGGTCTCATGGGCAGCAGCATTTCTGCTGAAGCTCTGAGGCAGCAGACCATCAAGGCTCACGGAGGACTAATCTCAGGATAAATCTGAAATGCCAGCCAAAGCCGCTTGATACCAAGAAACCCAGAGCCACTGAACCGTCCAGGCCAGAATCTTCTCCAGAGGCTCCAGCTTTAACTGAGAGCAAAACACTTTGGTCTGGCTTCTCCAGCCTGGGTACTGAAATGCCTTGGAGTATACAGTCATTCTGTGTCAAGGGGTGATGCAAGTTGCAAACCCACACATCCGGAAGAAACAGGAGGGGGAAAGTACAGGGTTAAAATACTCCCTATTAAACTGGCCTTCTAAAAGCTAGTTGGATCATGGCAGATAGAGAATTCCAGTTGGGTTGTTCTCCGTTTCTCAGTCCTTTGTAGGTGCACCTTACCAAGGAAATCGAATTCTCTGACAGTTGCCCCCTTCACCTGCCCACCAGCTGCCCCCATAGATTATATCAAGAGTAACTACCAACTTGGCTCTTTTTACTCATTGGTCCTCCATACAAACACATTACCTGCTCACTAACAAGTGTAAAGATGAAAATGAGTCCCTGCCAATCCGGTCAACCTTCTTGATATGCTAGAATCATAGTTTTTGCTATGGGGCAGCGTTCAACTTGATCAACTCAATCCAGGATGTTGGACTTCATGTCAGAACCCATTTCTTTCCTGGTGGGGGGATCTTAATTCATTTCTTTCTGTGGGTTCTGCCAATCTCCTGAGAGGGAGGGGGGAAGGCTCTGTGGAATGCCCTTTTGCATTGTTACAATGTATCCTCTCCCCTGTATCTGCATACTCGCTCTTTGAACTGTCTCTCCCTTGATGCCAACCCGGGGTGAGAAAGGAACGAGCCTCCGGCCATCTGGCTTCTCTCTCGCTGTGGAAGAGAAAGGTGCGAAGATCCAACAATGTCTTCACAGGCATGGGAACGAACTCCGTTATCAGCTCCATTCCCACAGCGGACTTAACCCCTGGGGATTGGCTCATTTGAACTGACTGGATGAACTACTGGGGTGGAGTTTGCTTGGGACTCTTTTAAGCTACTGATCTAAGCAGGAAACCCTCAGATCCTACCTTCTATGCCTGCTATCAGCTTCTCCTAATAAAAGTTCCTTTTGGGATGGAATTGTTCCAAGAGTCCTGCTTTCTTGGGATGAAGTTTTGAAGTGGGCCCTGACACTTCAACTTCCAGGATTGTCCAGCCAGCTATGGGCACTGCTGGGAATGCTGAGTTGAGATCTTTGAAAGTGCCCAGATGGGGTCACGAATGGGTGAACACTCCTCTCCTATCGCCACCCCACTGCCTTCGGCAGAATAGCTTTAAGTAGACAGCCCAGACCCAGCCTGATCCATTCAACAACAGCCCCCAAATATCCTCCCTACAGCTTCTTTTGTAAGAAATGCTTGCTCTAAATGCTAAGAAGTCACAAGTGTGCAATAAATACTGACAGGCTGTTCTTCTTTTGCAGAAAAGTTTATATTTTATTCATTTACAAATCGTAGGTAGATTTAATGGCATAATTAACATTCAGAGCATTAACATAACATATGCTACCCTTGGTCCATAGGGTAATTGATTGCCTTGGAAAATGTTCAGTTTGGTTAAATTCCTCTTTTCCTTAAATTGTTTCCATTTATAACAAGAAACTGGTACCTGAGGGTTTTGGTTTCCTCTATCATTTCTTTCTCCTTTTGTGCTGACTTTTTGACCACAGCCTTCAGGGATGAGTTGTTGTTATTGTTGTTGTTGTTTTACAGCTCCAGGTTTTACACATGTTTTCTGACTAGAGAAAATGTTCTTGAAGAAATAAAATTTTCTCTCTGCAGACTTTACAAGGGATCTAGTGTTCCTTACCAAACAAACAAGCAAATATTCTTTGCAAATGCAGCAGCAGGAAGGAAAGATCAAAATGCTGGCATCATAACACCATGGAACAGAGAACGAGAGATTACAGTAAGCATTTATAGATTTGGAAATGCTTCCAGTTGCTTGAAGGAGCAGGAGAACATTTCACTTCTACATACAAATAGCAGGCCAGCCTCCTCCACATGCTGGTTGGGGCACTTAAGTACACAAGTAGGCTGAGGAAGGTTGCAGATAAACATTTAGCATCAGCTGCAAGTCACCTGCGTGAGATGGATTTTACCCGATAAAAATTTTTAATGTTGCAAAGACCAGAGATGTCATACTGCCGAAACACTGTCCAGTAAAAGGGAACTTACTGTCCCCATCTTGACCATCTGATAGCCGCAGGGGGTGTATGGCTCTAATCCACGCCCTGTCATATCGAAGCCTTGTCTACATTAATAGAGGGATAGAATCAAAATCACGTGAAGTTCTAGTACCGCTTTACAAAGCCTTAGTAAGAAGACCACACTAGGAACACAGCATCCACTTACGGTCACCAAAATATAAAAAAGATGTTGAAACTATGGAAAGAGAACAAGAATGATTAGGGGCTGGAAGCTAAAACATATGAAAAACAGTTACAGGAATTGGGTATGTCAAGTCTAACGAAAAGAAGGGCTAGGGGAGACATGATAGCAGTGTTCCAATATTTGAGGGGCTCCTACAAAGATGAGGAGATCAAACTGTTTTCCAAAGAACCAGAAAGCAAGACAAGAAAACCATGGATGGAAACTAATCAAAGAAGAAAAGCAACCTAAAACTAAGGAGAAATTTCCTAATGGTGAGAGCAATGGAACGGCTTGCCTTCAGAAGTTGTGGGTGCTCCATTACTGGAGACTTTCAAGAAGAGATTGGACAACCATTTGTCTGAAATGATATAGGGTCTCCTGCTCAAGCAGGGGGTTGGACTAGAAGACCTCCAAAGTCTCTCCCAACTCTACTCTTCTATGTTCTATCTTCTTCCTGACTCTGGTTCATACAGTGTAACATCACCTAGTAAACTGATAGCTTAGGAAATGCCTTTCTGGGGGAAAGAAAAAGCAAGCCACTTTTCAGTCAGCTAATTAGAAAATCCTCTCAGAAATACAGCTCTTTCTACAAAGAAAGTTCCGATCTACAAAGAGAAAATAACCATGTCAGCGAGAAAGTCCTTCATCTTTGTGGGGGAACCTGATTTCTATAAATGTCGGATTTGCTTCTCCCATCTCTCTCTAATACCCACATGCACACGAACACAAGGGCCAGGCATGTTACAGGTAGAAACAATTAGGATGTTATAAACCAAAATCTGGTCCATGCTCAGGGCACTGAATGGACCATAGATCGGGTTGGCAGGCTTCACCGGGACTGGATCCTGGATCCTTGGCAAGCCAGCCATGCTGATTCCTAATCACGTCTCACAGCTTTTTGGACCATGTTCTAGCAAGTTGAGAGAATTATCTCAAATGAATGAGGGACTGAGGGGATGCTGTGGCCCTGGGAGGGCAGCAGATGAGAGACAAGGAGACACAATCCCCAGAGAAATTCTCCTGCGCAGTGTCCCAGTGAGTGGCTTGGACTGCATGAGAACACAGGAGTAGGATTTTCACAAAGTTTATGCTGGAGCTATTCTTGCCAGCCTTTGTCCCATTTAACATGGTTCCCCAAGAGCTGGGCACGGATCCTCCACTGCACCCTGTAAAACAGACTGCTATTTTCAGCTCTGTGGGAAGCCAGGGGGACGGTACCTAAAAGACTGGGTTTTCTCTAGTCCACTGGGGCGTGTGCAATGGGCTTGGGCATCGCCTGGGTTGATGGGTTCCTGGCTGCAGTAACAGCTACCCTGGAGTGAAGGGTGGGACCTTGGGCTGATCCACTTCTAGGCACCAGAGAACAAAAAGCCACCACTTTGACCTAAGCTGGGCTGGAGCAAGCACTCTTCTGACAGCCACGCAGGCTGAGATCAGCAGGAAAGGTGAGGTGGTCCTCGGACCCCCAAACAATCTGTTGCTGGCTCTCAGTTTAAGGAAAGAAAGAGCAGCCACCACAAACGGGGAAGGGAAACCAGGAGAAAGCAAGCTCCAAACCCCCAAATTCCTAAGCACTGACTTTGGAGCGGCTTTGCTTCTCCTGGTGAACATGTTTATTGCCTGCTTCTTCCTCTCTTTGTGGCTCGTGGGATGCAGATTTACCAACTCGTTAGACGAAAAAGAGTTCTAGTCAAGCACCTGCAAGCTCGTGAATGCTAATGCTGAGACTGTCGGCTATCCAAATGTCACACTTTCATTAAAGCACCCTGCTTGATCCAATTGAGCTTTCCTCTTCTTGCCAAGTGATCCAAAGGGCTTCCCTTTTTCTAGACCAAGCGGGGGCTCAACTTAGCTTTCCCGGCCTAAGGCCTCTGCAGAGGGGATGACATGGCAAAGCATCAGCCTCACTTGCCCCCTTGAACAGCACAAGGTGCCTGGGAGAGACACCAACCTGCTGGGAGGAGCCACAAGGTCCGGGTTGCAAAGAGCAGGAAGGGAGTCCAGCCCTGCAGTGAAGCCTTTGGGAGGGGGCCCATGAAATAGCAATAGCACTTAGACTTATATACCGCTTCACAGTGCTTTTCAGCCCTCCTTAAGTCAGGGGTCCTCAACCTGTGGGCCACAGCCCACTACCGGGCCGTGTGACTGTGTGGCTGGTGCGCACGTGAGTGTTCTCAGCCCCACTTATGCCTGCCCTTCCAACAAAACCATCCCCTCTTTCCCCCCTCCTCCCAGGCTGCCAACCCAAAAAGGTTGGGGAACTCTGCTCGGAACAGTTTACAGGGCCAGCATCTTGCCCTCAACAATCTGGGTCCTCATTTTACCAACCTCAGAAGGATGGAAGGCTGAGTCAATGTTGAGCCAGTGAGAATCGAACTGCTCCCACTCAGCAGAATTAGCCTGCAATATTGCCACCCCGGCTCTATGTACTGGGAAGGGGCAGCTCTGCCTGTGTGAGCATGTGCCTTTCAAGTACTTCTGGAGGAGGAAAATGGCAGGGAAGGTGGCAATTAAGGAAGAAAAGGGGACTGTGCAATAACTATAAGAGGAATGGGCTTCTCCCTGGTTTCAAAAAGCTGTGCCTGCTTTCCAGTTCTGTGCTGATTCCCCAGGTATTCTCTAGCAATTCAATGCAGTGTAAGTAGCATTCCCTTGTTGTATTCACCCCCACCAGAACCCTGAAGGGTGGGCAGGGTTGAGAGAGGGGGGCTGGTCCGAGTCCAACCCCTTAACTGCAATTGGTTCGTTGCTCCCCCCCCCAAGCCCATGGACACTGATTCAACCATGGGGCAGACCTATGAGAAAAAATAGCATCGGATTGGGCAGCTGGAGCAGGGAATGAATGAGGCGAGATGGGAATTGAACCAGGTAGGCAGGATGGCTGACAGCCCCGTCCCCTGCAGCCTCTAACATCCTTCTGGCAACTGGAAAGCAGGCACAGCTTTTTGAAACCAGGGAGAAGCCCATTCCTCTTACAGTTATTGCACAGTCCCCTTTTCTTCCTTAATTGCCACCTTCTCTGCCATTTTCCTCCTCCAGAAGTACTTGAAAGGCACACAAAAGAACCCCCTGCCTCTACATCTGTCAATCTTGTGCCCAAACCAGCTCTGAGTGTGACTTCACAAAAGAATAAAAAGGAATCTAAAAAGTGGCATTCAGCACTTTGCTTCCAAACCCAGTTGTCAAAACAACATCAGTTCAGCCTGAAAGGCAGCACAAAGCATGGAAGAATTTTTAAAAGCCAGTCGTTTTGAGAAATGTCAAAATGTCAAGAGTCAATCTTGGCGTGAACTACAAGGAGAACAGAGCTGCTCAAATTGGTGGGGTTTTTTTTTCTTCCCCTTTTGGAACAAGCTTTTGAAATGTGACCATCTTGCCAAGAAAGTACAACCAAAGAGAGGCCCTCCCCAACTGCTCCAAAGGATGCCAGGGAGAATCTGGCCAAAAGTCCTGCATCAGAGCCACAGGTCAAACCTGAACATCGTCATGCTGAGCTATGCAAGGGACAGAACATGACAGAAGACAAGGAGACCTGTTGCAGTTTGCCTCCAAACTTAATTTGCCTTCCCCAACCTGACAGAACCCAAGCTGAAGATTTTGAGGAGCAAGGAACTTCTCACCCTGCACCCATCCATCCAAGGGAATCTACACCCTTTCCATATCCTCTCCGGAGTGTTTCCTTTGCTCTTGCCCTCTGCTCAAAGTCACATTTTGGGCTGGAGATGCCCTCTGCTACAAGCACCCAGCTGCCTCTCTGCCCAGCTTTTATAGCCAACAACTGTTGTGCTGGTTAAGGAGAGGATTTAAAAGGACCGGGTGACAGCAGCACAAGTGCTGGCCATTTTGTAGGCAGACTTCTTCTCCACAAGAGCCAGGGAGGTCCTGCACTGGATACGCAGGTCGTTATCTGCTCACAACTGCACAAGTGTCAGGGAAACAACTTCCTCTGGGAAAGGACAGATAAAGAAAACTGGGAGCAAATCTCATGCTGAATCATCCTGAGTTTGCTGAGGTCATAGATAGGGGCATATAAATTCAAGTATTACTAATAACAGTAATTCTTCGGTGGCACATTAGTATTTAAAAAAAAACCCACTAGCTTCTGGATCTCAAATTTGATCTCAGCAATTTTAAGTGTTTAGGAAAGCAGTTTTCACTGTTAGCATCTTCTCAGTAAATACTGTAATATTGTAACTTAAAACCTGCTTGTTTTTCCATTTTCTATTAAAGAAATTTGATTTTTCAGAACAAAAGTTGCCATTCCTTATTTAGGAGAAGCAGGGTCCACCATGTCATCCATCATGGTATTTCTTCATTTTGAGATTCTGAAACTGCTAGGAGAGGTCCTTTCTCTCTCCTATAATACAGATATAGAACTCTTTCCTGGAAAAGCATTTGGGATAATAACATAAAATGCTTGTAATCTAATGGACATAATAATAAAAAATGAAAAAGGACAAAAAAGAAAGAAGAGGGGAAAAAGCACTTTTTTCCTCTGATTACTGAGGAAACCAATCTCAGGAGGGAAGAAGCCAATTTATTCTTTCTTTTTCTGAGAAACCAAATTGCTTTAAGATTATTTTCTCTGGGGCAGCTCAAGACTTCACAACTGCTGATACAACCCATGAGGTTGTCCTAACATCCTGCCAGCATTGTACATCTACGGCTTCACACCATGACTTGATTTTCTATGGTTCAGCTGCTCCAGAGGAAAATATTCCAATGGACGGGAAAGACTCAGAAGGGGTCTGGTTACTCTTATCAAGTTTTATTAAAAGGCAGAAGCTTTTGTGAGTTTCAGCTCACTTCATCAGAGTCTATGGATATTCTCCGTCATCCAGATCATGGTTGTCCCAAAGATGCTTTTTCATGAGGCAACTGGACTTTCTTGTTTTTCTTTGAAGACGTTTCGCTTCTCATCCAATGAGCTGGAGAAGCTTCTTGGATGAGAAGCGAAACACCTTCAAAGAAAAATAAGGAAGTCCAGTGGCCTTGTGAAAGAGGGACACTTTGGGACACTTGATGAAAGGCACAGAGAGACTAGGCTGATGGAGCCTAGTCAAACTGGAACTAAGATGGCTTTCCTTCCACAATTTGGGGGTGTTTGGGGAATGTTTTGATCATGACAGGGAAATTCTGGGACATTTTACATTTTACATTTACATTTCTGATACCCTCCTCTGGCATTTATCCCTGTATTCAGCAGTCCTATCCAAACTGCATCTAGCGCCCAGGCTCAGCAATTCTCTATTGCATTTCTTCCTTGCATTTTTAAACAGTCCTGATGTTTTTCAAACAGATCAAAGGCTGCTTCTGTTCACAGCCAAGGCAGGGCAAGTTTGCAAAAGTTTGCTCAGCTTGCCTTCTGTTGGTCCACGTGTCCCACTGTTTCCTGAGCTGTTAGGAATTATAGTCCAACACTTTTGGTGAGCACTGAGTTGGAGAAGACTGATCTCCACATGCAACGAGGCTGCCAACATCTCGGTTCTTATGATGATCTATGTCACAATCACAGTACAATATAAAACATCTCAAGGATTAGAAGAACAAGCAGCCGCTTTCTGCATTACACACCTCATTAATCTCAGTCAAAGTACCATTACAAAACCACATCAAAGAAAAAGAGAGAGCAAGCAACACCTTTCCCAAAAAATAGCAAAGAGAGCCAGACCTTTGTCAGATTATCATCAAGTTTCTTTCAATGTGTGCAAAGCATTATATCATACCTTGCCTAATTAAGGAGTGAATCGCACCCATTCTGGGTGAAATAAAGAGCATCTCCCACAAAAGCCCCATGAGGTTCAGTTTGATCAAATCAGAAAAGAAAAGAAAAGAAAAGAAAAGAGCAAAAATGAATGAGATGGTTTGTTACAGTCTTTATCTATAACGGATGGATGGATGGATGGGAGGGTGGGAGGGAGGGAGGGAGGGAGAAGGAAGGAAAGAAGGAAAGAAGGAAAGAAAGAAAGAAGGAAAGAAGGAAAGAAGGAAGATAGGTCTTGGTAAAGGAAGAAAAAGGGTTCCTAAATACGTTTCGGTAAGAAAAGCTACTCATTGGTAGGAAGAAAAGCCATATCAGGATTTTCTAGATCAATCATTATCCCTTTTTGTATCTAAAGAGAATTTGGGAAACATCTGATGAAATGATTTAAGCATTGACAGATTCACAAAAGATGCCTCAATCTATGGTCTTCTAGGAGCTGTGGTGGCGCAGTGGTTAAAATGCAGTATTGCAGGCTGACTCTGCCCATTGATAGGCCTTTGATCTTGACTGGTTCAAGGTTGACTCAGCCTTCCATCCTTCCGAGGTCAGTAAAATGAGGACCCAGATTGTTGGGGGCAATATGCTGAATCTGTAAACATCTTAGAGAGGGCTGCAAAGCACTATGAAGCGGTAGGTGCTATTGCTGGTGCTATGTATTTGATTGCACCATCCATCACCTCTTATGGCATTACAGAAAAGAGCAATTAATTAATGCTTAAGCCTTTGATACCCCTAGAATATGTAGGACATACAGTTAATTACTTAAGTAAATCTGATTAATTAATTAGTATATAATTACAGAACTTATTATTAAAGAGATAGTGATATGCAGCTGTTTGTAGTCTGGCCTCAAGATATGAGCAGATGTGCAACAGCAGAGAAGGTTCTCTCACCGCTTCTGGATCTCCTGGAAAAATTCTGTAAATTTTTAGAGAAACAGAAACTGTCATTCTGATTGGGGCTGAAGGACACACTGGCATTACAGAACTGAAGATCCAAAGAGAAAAAGGTGTACATTTGGGGTAAATTTAAAAGGATGGAAAAGCTTCTCTAAATGCAGACACTTCTTTGTTATCAGAACCTCATGAAAAGAATAAAAATAAAGAATCAAAAGAAACAGAATATAATGCTTCATGGTGAGAAAATAAGGCAAATTAAATTAAAATGGCCAAATATGTATTCAAAGCTTCTTTCTCAGGTTGTTTTCTGAAAATTAGTGCTTTTTGTGTATTTGTTATAGTGCAGGATAAAATCCATACCGCCTCAACTTTTTATTTCTATTGTTCGACTATGTTTATGGCTTCTTTTCCTTTCAGTATTAACTATTTGACTGCTTGCTTCTCCTAAACAAGCAAAATTTATTACCCGTTTCTTAAACCTCAGTAGCTTGTTGCCCATTTAAAACAAAATTAAAAGCACCTTATTTTTCAGTTTTAACATTATGTAAGACGAGAAATAAATCAAATCTCTAAAAACAACATTTTAAACTAAATCCAATCAATACATTTACAAATATGTTTGTAAGCAAACTGTTATTCTTTAATATATTTTATAACATATACTGTACCTAGTGCCTTTATAAACTGATTTTAGATTTCTAAAGATGCTAACATAAATACTGTATCTATTTCAATTTCTCCCAAAATTTATGCATTGTTGTTGTTTTTTCTGTTAAAAAGAAGTGATGTGCTCTTCAGGAGAAAAAGGGTTCTCCAAGCTGGTGTCTCCAGAAGCACTGGATATGGATTTGCAAAATCCCTATAAATAGTACAATTTTGGTGAATGCTTGTCTGCCTTGCTGTTCAAAATATTTAAATACTTGCCAACTCCTTAAAAAGGACAATTGCCTTCTTGAAATAAATTACAACAAAGAAACATCAGCACAAATAAACTAAAGGCAAATTAACCACTAAATACAACGAAAGCTCAGAAGAGCATTAAAAGCCACTCAGACCTGTATATATCAACGCAGACTAAGAACAACCTCATTCAACAGTTTGACAGGAGGCTGCGCCTATTTTTAAAAGCATTTCTTTCTGACCTCCAGAACTTGGCCACTGCAGAATGGTGTCACATAGGAAGGTAGCACAGATCCTCTGCCCCTTTGCACCATTTTGATGTATCAGAAAGTACATTTTAATACTTTCTGTCAACTGGGGACTTTGCAATCTATTTTTCTTATTTTCCCATAAAATAATAATTCTTTTACATGGCCATTGTGGAATGGGACAATTGGCCGCAGCCACAGGGCCCTGGCCACTTCACTGCTGGCCCCCTGTCCCAGCCGACCCACCGCAGCTCCCACTCCCCTGCCACACTGCCACGTTTGCCCATCCCCCACTACACCACAATAGACTCCAAGCCCTGGGCATCCCTGAGACGTTGGCCCTCCCCTGCCCCTTGTTCCCCCACCGTGGCAGTGCAGAGGGGGAGCTTCTGCTGCAGTGGGTCGGCTGGGTCAGGGGGGTTGCAGTGAAGTGGCCTAGACCTAGGCCATTGATGGTCAGCCCCTATCTTTGGAGAGAAATGTCAGATCCAGATGTGTTGCCAGGGGTCTTAGGAAGCATTGTAACTCCAGAGTGACTTGGAGACCCTCTTGGGGGCGTCCTGCCAGGCTCCCCATCAGAGGCTCCATCCAGGGCTTCAAGAATCAGCAACTCTCAAGCACAGACAGGTTCGTGAAAGAGCCATCACTGGCAAACTGACCCAGGGTGACATGACAAGATGCAGACTGTTCTGGATCATAGATCCATTTAACCTTGTATAACTCTATGTTTACCATAACTCTATGTACCTTGTATAACTCTATGTATTCCTATGTAACAGGTCAAGGGGAGGGATTAGGGTCAGGGGCGGAGCTTCAAAGCCATCCCTGGACACTAGCCTGGGATCAGCCCTTTGTTCTTTGACCATCACATGCAGCCACACGGCTGCAGACTCCACGATCACCCCACCATGTGACGCTTGGGAGAAGAGGGGAAAATCTAATGTCAATTTACCTGTGGGACAACCAGATTGCTAAATCTTATTTTGGATGCACCTCTACAAACTGTAAGTCTTTGTCTAGGATTCCCAGAATAAAAGCAATATTTTCTGTTTGTTCTTCTGAGTTATCTATCTGTTAAAGACTGGAATAAAGCTAGTTTCCTGTCCAGAAACAGAATAGTAAATTGACATTAGATTTTCCCCTCTTCTCCCAAGCGTCACATGGTGGGGTGATCGTGGGGACTGCAGCCGTGTGGCTGCATGTGATGGTCAAAGAACAAAGGGCTGATCCCAGGCTAGTGTCCAGGGATGGCTGACAGTTCCACTCTGAAATGGAAGTAGTATCCCAATGTACCTCAGGGACTGCAGATAAAACGAAGCATTACAGTTGTGAGAAAACAAGTTCTTGGAGTAGAGAGGGCATTGGCAAGACAGAAATATAGAAGGAAAGTGTGCAAATTGAGGTAACTTTGAAGTCCTCGGTTTTCAGTACATTTTCAGTTCTCAGTAAGATTTATCAAAACTGTGAAGGCAACGTTTCTTCTTTACTAAAACAATAATTCTTTCTTGAGGACAGAAACAGATAGGTGGGGAAGTAACATGAGGTTTGCTAATTATGAATATTTATGCTTATAACATCTATTACCTATATATTTATATGTATGACTACCATTTTCTTCTCCTTTCCCTGAAATATATAAAGACAAGCAAAGACACACACACCCAACCCAATACAGCACTCAGGCTTATTTTTTACCATGAACTCTGTTACATACTTTAAACATCCAAACTTTGCACAAAAGATCCTTCCATTCTACGATTTAAGGAAATCAGCCTATGGATCATCTGCTTGGCAGCAGATCGCTGCTTGAAGAGGAAAAATAAGATTTGCCACAGTTTCGAACTAAATCTACAGTAGAAAAGAACATGAGGGATCAACTCAACCTTTACTATGCTCCATGGATACAGATGATGTGCTATGGGAACATTATGGAATCTGCCCTATGACAGCATGGAGCAGAAGCCTTACAATGTGTCCCCATAGAGGCCCACTGTTATTTTCGGCATACAAAACATATCAAGAAGGAAGCCATGTCTCTCCCATCATATGTTTTTGGAATCTTGCAGAAACTGGCTGATTGACTGAGATTACACTCACTGTTCAGGTGCACCACTTTTAAAAAAGCAGAATCTTTAACACATATATAGTCAGTATTTACTTATAAAAAGTAATGTGCAAAATCAGGTTTGCTCATAAAAATCTACCTGGTGTATACCAGTCTATATATAGTTTATAAATATAAACTTATATAGTTTATTTAGACAATAATTTTAAACCATCCACACTGTTCCAGAACAAATACTGTAAACATTTCTAGATAAATAAAGCAAGCACTACTTTTCAGGAAAAAAAAGTGAGCAGTCCCTCTCAAAATATAGCTTTGGCCTCAAAAAACATTGTCTGAGCAATGTCACTGCCTGATTTTAAAGCACTATCTATTCTATTTATTTTCATCCTTACATTATTTGTCATTAATATCAAGATATGCCTATATTGAATCAAATATCTCTATTTTTTTATATTTTAGTAAATTAGATATATATCTAATTTATCTATATCTAATTTGTTAGACATATTTAGATATATTTAGATATCTATATTTAGACATCTAAATGTTTAAATAGATGTCTAAATGTCTCTAGACTTTTATATTCTAGTAAATTTCTGATTTAAAACAACAAACAAATTTCATCTTTTCATCATTTAGAATGAAAACATTAGGACATGTTTAATAATTCTTTTGAATTCATTTTTACAGAGAAACAAGGCATTTGTTAAAATGAGGGGGGGGGATGTAAGTCTTTTCCCTTTCAGCTGTGCATTTCTCTACCCTTTTAGTTTAGTTTAGAGCTTCAGATGGAGCAAAATTCATTGCAGGAAGGAAAATATTCCAATTCAATGCAGGAATTGAAAATAGCTCCTGAGGAAAAAGAACAAGAGCAGAACTGTATTGAAGAGAGAAAGAAAAAAAAACTTCCCTCCCTCTTTCTCTCAGCCCTTTGCTTCAAAATCTGAGGCAAAATTAAGAGCAACGACTGGAAGGTTTTTGCTCGCTGCAGATCCTGGAAAACCTGCCCAACGGTTGTGCTCAGAGCAACTGTTCAAGGCGAGTTGCTAAGATGGAGCCCTTCCTAAGTGGTTGCCATAGCGATGCTGTTGGATGCAACCTGCGAAATGGAAAAAGCTGCGGGGGGGGGGAGGGAGGGAGGGAGGGGGGCATTTGGCTTTGAATTGGCAGAGCCCAAAGTAGGTGATAGAGGTGAACAAACCAGGCAGGCTGGCAAGGACACGGAAGCCTGGCAACCAGCTGGAAAACAGCTTTTCCCAAGGTATCTGTGGACACACACACACACACATTGACCCTGTATCCGGGTTCCCGGAGTCTCGCAAAGGATTCTCCTCAGCCCAAGAACCACCACCCCTGAGGGGGGTTCGCAGGGTGCAATGCCCCTAAAAAAACAGGTGCGACCATTGCACCATCATGGCTGCCATCCTAACTTTTTGAGCATACTTTCCAGACATCCCTTCCTTCTCCGCCTCCTAAGATGATCTCAGCCTTCTGAAAGCATGGAGGGTTCTTTCAAGCTCTGTGATGGAGCTGGGAGGTCACCAACTTTGGGCCACACTCAGCATCCACATGTGCTGAAATTTGGCAGGAAGACGTGCCCTGCCAGGAGATGCCGTTTCTCTCGGATTCCAAATATGTGCCGGCTTGCAAGCAGGCCTAAAACAGCTGTCCCGGTGAAGGGTTCAAACCTGCTCCCCAGTGTAGTATCTTCACTCTCTGGCTCTGGACTGCTGAAAGTGATAATTTTTTAAAAAGAAATGCTTGTCCTTTGCCAAGGTCAAAATCTCTGAAAACCAAAGATGGTGCCACTGACCAGGCTCCCTCCCAGGACGTGGCATCGGGTCTTTGAACCTTGGATGCCAGCTGGCCCTTTCCAGCTGGATCCTTGTGCTCAGGCTCACAAGTCCACAAATGTGCCCCACAGACGGTCCCTGTCTAGGTGTTTAGCAAAGGTGGAGAGGTTATAGGTAGTCCTTGACCTACAACCATCCATTTAGTGACCATTTGAAGTTACAACGGCATTGAAAAAAGTGACTTACAACCATTCCTCGCATTTACGACCATTGCAACATCCCTACCATTGTGGGATCAACATTCAGACATTTGGCAATTGGCACGTGTCCCAGGCATTTGCAGCCTTCCCAGCCAGCTTCCAACAAGCGAGGTCAAAGGGGAAAGTCAGATTCGCTTAACGACTGCATGATTCACTTTACAACTGCAGTGATTCACTTAACATCCATAGAAAAAAAGGCATAACTCACTTAATAACCACTTTGCTTAGCCATGGAAATTCTGGCCCCAATTGTGGTTGTAAGTTGAAGACTATCTGTAAGGGGGGGGCAAGGGAAACTTCTGAAGAAAGGCAGTGAAATTGACAAAATGGGACACCATGGCCACTACTGCATGACCCCCACCCTCCTTGAACGGGGCCTTCCTGCTGCAAGCCATTGCTGAGAATTAAAGGTGGAAAAAGGCAGCTTCTGGGCCCCAAAAGCTCTCAGTGGGTGCCCCATTGAGGGGAGGGAGGGAGGGAGGGAGGAAGGGAGGGAGGAGCGCTGTACCCCCAAAGACTGCCTCTCCAGGACCTTCAGGCAGATTGACGGCTGCTTTCCCATCTTCTCAGCCAATAATTGGATGCTTACCCAAAGCTAAAAATATTGTATTTCTCTCCCAGATACATAAAGGTCAAGCAAATGAATTATTCCACACGGGGAACGTGGGAAGGAAGCGTGTCTCACACGGAGCTGGAGGGGCCGGCAGACGATGCTTA
>NW_015390529.1:30996-37253 GCF_001527695.2 Protobothrops mucrosquamatus | reverse complement strand
TTAATGTATGGTGATCTCATTGAAAAGAAAAGCACAAAAGATCCTACTTTTAACATTAGAGAGGGTTCAAGGATACTGATTGCCTCCTTTACATTAGAAGACAAGAAGGGCTAGAGTTGGGTCATCAATGTAGAGTTTAATCAAACTCTGTAACTCTGGGTGACCTTCCTCAGCAGTCTCTGCAGAGGTGTATTTGTGACTTTTCACTTAGATGTTATTCTCCAGCTGACCCTCTTCACACAGAGTCTTGGAAGAACTTCAGGATCCCCAGAGGAGAAGTTGTTTCTCACTGTAATTATCACCATCCTGAATTTTGTAACCTCATCTGCTACTTCTCTATTGACTGCCTTTCATGTAAACATCAGACTGAAACAACATGAAAAGGTCTTGCATCAGCAAAGGATAAATCTCAGGTCATATTCTGTGTGGCACTAATTTTGGGACAGAGAGAAATTGAACTCTTGGTTTTACCTTTCCCTCCTTTCCAGGTGAAGATAATTTTGTCTGTCTGAATCAGGAAAGTGAGGATGTTTTAAAGTCTTCTAATCCTTCTTGTTGCTTTTGTCTAGAAAAAGGAAGGGGATTGATTCAGCTCTGTACATTATGAACCTTCTGCTTCTGATGGTTCTGGTATTCCAGGGAGTCTCTGTGAAACCTAGGATGAAGTGCTTGCTGAATTTCAATATCCAGGATGGGAAAAAACCATGGAACTATTACAGGCCAGGAGACCATCTCATTGGTATAGTCACCTCTATGACAAGAACATCACCTAAAATATTGCCTTTCAACATGGCTCCTACTAGCCAATCTCATTCGTAAGTTATTCAGTGTGATGGAGTTGCATTCCCTCCATCACATTGCAGTTCTCTTATTTTCTTTTTATTTACTTAGTCTTACGTTGGAGGAGCTGTCTAATTTCTTGAATTATTTTGATTTCTATGGATTTCCTCTTTTGTGGAATAGACTCAAATCCAAATATGAGGCAAATAAAACCTAAAACAAGTTCAGATTATTTATCCATTTCCATCCAATACTCAGCTCATCACTTGAATTCTGAGGTTGGTTTAAAATGATTGAAAGGGTTATAGATGCTTCTGCCCAGCCCTTTTCCATACTTAAGTAACTACTCATTGATATCCAATGTCTGATCCTTAGAGGAAGAGATCAATCAATCAGAATAGAGCTAGAAGGGACCTTGGAGGTCTTTGACTCCAGCCCCCTATTCAAGGAGGAGACCCTATATCATTTCAGACAAGTGACTGTCCAGTCTCTTCTTAAAACCTCCAGTGATGAAGCACCCACAACTTCTGAAGGCAAGCTGTTCCACTGGTTAATTGTCCTCAATGTTAGAAAATTTCTCCTTAATTCCAGGTGTCTTCTCTCCTTGGTTAGTGTCCATCCATTGTTTTTTGTCCTGCCCACCGGTGCTTTGGAAAATAAGTGGCAACTCCTGAAATACTGGAATACTGCTATCATATTCCCCCTAGTCCTTCTTTTTTCTGGACTTTTTACAGTTGCTTTTCTGGGTCACTTATGAAACAACATCCTCTTTTTATGTTGGTTCTAGTTTAATGGAGATTACTGCTTTAATGTAGGACTGCTACAAATAATTATGTATATGTGATTCTTAACTATGGTAGAAGCTATCTCCTTTGGCCTTTGATTTGTATTGCATTAAGACTTAGTAGGCCTGTGGAGACAAAGAGGATTACATTGAAAAAAAAAGTGTTTTTTCTGTCGATGATGATAAAAACATAAACATTTTTTACAGTAAAGTAAATAATTTTAAACTGCGAATCCTGATTTTCGCCATTCAAATGATCAACAAGAATCCCCAGCTTTACAATCTCACACTTGGCTACAACATCCATGACAACTACATCAACACCCTTGGCACTTCAGAAGCCTTGCTGGACATACTCTCGACCGGAGAAGCCAATGTTCCCAACTACAGCTGTGGAAGGAAGGAAAACCTTTTGGCTCTTGTTGATGCAGCTAAGAGGGACATCTCCATCCAGATGTCAACATTAGTAAACACCTATAAAGTCCCACAGGTTTGTTTGTGTGTTTCTATATCAGGCAAAGTGAGTGGGATTGCAGTGAATGAGCCACAAATCCAAGCATATTTTGTCTATAAAGAATGCTGTGGCCTAGCAGGTAAGTTATTAGCAGTGGCAGGATTCAGCCACTTCTCACCACTTCAGCAGTAGATAATTTTTTGTTGCCCAGGCACAGAATGGACTTCCAGAAGCAGCACCCACACAGAGAACCAGTTGTTCACATATTTGAATCCCACCATTGGTTATTGGGTTTGTTGACTGGAAAATTGGAAGTTGGAGACCCAAGCACTATGCAATGGAGTGAGCTCCTAACCTTGTCCCAGCTCCTGCCAACCTAGCAATCTGAAAGCTTGCAAATACAACTAGATAAATAGGTACCACTTCGGTGAGAAGGTAACAGTATTCTCTGTGCCCCAGCTTATAGTCATGCTGGTCACAGAAGTCAGGGAAGCATCTTCGGACAACTCTGGCTCCTCTGGTCAGACGGAACTTTTACCTTTATCCTTATTTTGTCTATGGAATTCCCAAGCTGCTTTTCACCAGGGATTTTATAGGTAGTATCATGCTGTGGATTGGGATACACGGGCAAGGGGGAAAAAGCATCATCCCTATTGCTTTGGGAACTTCTTCTGCACATTTGTGAAGGTGAGGAAATGCTCTATATCCAACCAAAAAAGTCTTCAGTAAGAAAGGTTTGAAGGGATGTACAAAATAATATTATTTACATAGTGAACAAATCCATGATTCATAAAAAAGAATACCAAGGATTATCGTACCTACATTTGGGAAAACATACAGGACTTATGGACGCAAGCATTAACCACTTTATTAAAAAAATAAATACAAGCATATTATCCAATGTGTCAACTATTTTTCAGCCTAACATATTCACGATCACATTCATCATAAAAGACCCCAGGAGAGGATTTTCCAATGGCAGATTTTTTTAAAAAAAATATTTACAATATTTAAAAAATGGGCAGGTTGATTGACAGATGTAAGCAATATCCAGTTCAATGGAAGATGGCAATACTAGTTCCTATTTATGAAGAGGAAATAAGAAGGAACTTTGCAATTGCTGAGCCATTATTCTTATAAATGTTGCGGCTCAAATTTTGCTAGTTTCCTCTTGAGGAGAGTTGAGAGTGGGTAGATGAAAAGTGCAGTCCTTGCAGAAGATCAAGGCAGGCTTTAGACTGAGTTGATCCACTATTGACAATTGCTTTATCTTGAACCATCCAATTACAAAAAATGTCAGTCAAAGGAAACAATGGTTTGTTATCTTTATAAATCTTAATACAGCATTTGACACAATAAAGAGAGAACTATTAGGGAGGAAATTGGTTTTCCTTAAAATGGAACTCAGACTGTTGGTTCTGATCAAAGTCCTTTCTACAAGCACTTATTTGAGAGTGCACTTTGGGCTCAACTGAGGACCTGGTGGCCGCCTGGAATGGTGCAGCCGCGGGGGCCCTGGACCGGGTCGTGCCTTTGGGGCCCCTCACCCAATGCCGGTCTACCTTGGATCCTTGGTTCTCCGAGGAGCTGAGGGTGATGAAGCGTCAGAAGAGATGCCTAGAGGGTAATTGGAGGGCCACCCGCTCCGAATCTGATCGGAAACTGGTGAAGTCCCATTTAAGGACTTACCTAGTGGCGATAAGAACGACGAAATGAAACTATTTCTCTGCTCTTATCGCGTCTGCAGGTAACCGATCTGCCGCCCTGTTTAGGGTGTCCCACTCCCTCCTTCATCAGAGGGTCCGGGATGTCCCTTTGATGGGTTGGGCAGAGGAATTTGGGTGTTACCTGCATGACAAAATCGATCGGATCCGGGCCGGGTTAGCCTCGATTGGACTAGTTCAGGCGGGCCAATGGAGGCAGGTCTTGAGTCCACTTTGTGGGAAGAGTTTGATCCTGTGACTCCCGAGGACATGGACAGGATGCTGGGACGGCTGAACACCACCACATGTCTACTGGACCCATGTCCCTCCTGGCTGGTACTGGCCTCCCGGGAGGTTACACGAGGCTGGCTCCAGGGAATCGTCAATGCTTCTTTGAGTGAGGGGTTCTTGCCGGCCGCCTTGAAAGAGGCGGTGGTGAGGCCCCTCCTCAAGAAGCCCTCCCTGGACCCGGCTGTTTTGGCCAACTACCGTCCTGTCTCCAACCTTCACTTTCTTGCGAAGGTTGTTGAGAGTGTGGTGGCACGACAGCTCCCTCAGCACCTGGAAGAAACTGTCTATCTAGACTCACGCCAGTCTGGCTTCCGGCCTGGGCACAGCACGGAAATGGCATTGGTCGCATTGTTTGATGATCTCTGGAGGGCTCGGGATAGAGGCTGTTCCTCTATCCTGGTCCTGCTAGACCTCTCAGCGGCTTTTGATACCATCGACCGTGGTATCTTGTTGCACCGGTTAGGGGGGTTGGGAGTTGGGGTTGGGAGGCACCATTTTACGGTGGTTCTCCTCCTATCTCTCGGACTGGTCGCAATTTGTGTTGGCAGGGGGGCAGAGGTCGACCTCGAGGCGCCTCACTTGTGGGGTACCACAGGGGTCGGTCCTCTTGCCTCTCCTGTTCAACATTTATATGAAGCCACTGGGTGAGATCATCCGTGGTTTTGGGGTGGAGTTTCATCAGTACGCAGATGACACCCAGCTGTACATCTCCACCCCGGACCACCCCAACAATGCCGCGGAAGTGATGTCCCAGTGCCTGGAGGCCGTGCGAGTCTGGATGGGGAGGAACAGGCTTCGACTCAACCCGTCCAAGACCAAGTGGCTGTGGTTTCTGGCGTCACGTCATAGCCAGTTGGCTCCATCTCTGGCTATCGGGGGCGAGTCATTAGCTCCCGTGGAGAGGTCCCGCAATCTGGGCGTCCTCCTGGATGCTCAGCTGTCTTTAGACGATCATGTGACGGCCGTGGCAAGGGGGGCTTTTCATCAGGCTCGCCTGATACGCCAGTTGCGCCCCTTCCTGGATCGGGACGCCCTATGCATGGTCACTCAAGCCCTCGTTGTTTCCTGCCTGGACTATTGCAATGCTCTCTACATGGGGCTCCCCTTGAGGTGCACCTGGAGGCTCCAGCTAGTTCAGAATGCAGCCGTGCGGCGGATTTTGGGGGCCTCTAGATACTCCCATGTAACACCTCTCCTGCGCGAGCTGCACTGGCTGCCGGTGGCCTTATAATAATAATAATAATAAAGTTGGAAGGGACCTTGAAGGTCATCTAATCCAACCCCCTGCTCAGGCAGGAAACCCTATACCATTTCAGACAAATGGCTGTCCAGTCTCTTCTTAAAAACTTCCAGTGTTGGAGCATTCACCGCTTCTGGAGGCAGGTTGTTCCACTGGTTAATTGTTCTCACTCTCAGGAAGTTTCTCCTTAGTTCTAGATTGCTTCTCTCCTTGATTAGTTTCCACCCGTTGCTTCTTGTCCTGCCTCCAGGCGCTTTGGAAAATAGCTTGACTCCCTCTTCTTTATGGCAACCCCTGACATATTGGAACACTGCTATCATGTCCCCCCTCGTCCTTCTCTTCATTAAACTAGACATACCCAATTCCAGCAGCTGTTCCTTATATGCTTTAGTCTCCAGTCCCCTAATCATCTTTGTTGCTCTTCTCTGTACTCTTTCTAAAGTCTCAACATCTTTTTTACATCGCGGTGACCAAAACTGGATGCAGTATTCCAAGTGTGGCCTTACCAAGGCATTGTAAAGTGGCATTAACACTTCACGTGATCTTGATTCTATCCCTCTGTTAATGCAGCCTAGCACTGTGTTGGCTTTTTTGGCAGCTGCAGCACACTGTTGGCTCATATTTAGGTGATTGTCCACTAGGACTCCGAGGTCCCTCTCACAGTTACTACTATTGAGCAAGGTGCCACCTATGCTGTACTTGTGCATTTGGTTTTTTTTGCCTAAATGTAGAACCTTGCTTTTTTCACCATTGAATTTCATTTTGTTAGATAGTGCCCAGTGTTCAAGTCTGTCCAGATCCTTCTTTATCTTAAGCCTGTCTTCTGGAGTGTTGGCTATTCCTGCCAGCTTGGTGTCGTCTGCAAATTTGATGAGTTCCCCATCTATCCCCTCATCCAAATCGTTGATGAAGATGTTGAAGAGCACTGGGCCCAGAACAGAGCCTTGGGGCACCCCACTACACACTTCCCTCCATGTAGATGTGGTTCCATTGAGGACCACTCGC
>NW_015390529.1:24551-30896 GCF_001527695.2 Protobothrops mucrosquamatus | reverse complement strand
TTCTGGCATGATCTATTTTTGACAAACCCATGTTGGCTTTTAGTAATGACTTTGTTTGCCTCTAGGTGTTCGCTGATTCGTTGTTTGATTATCTTTTCAAGGATCTTCCAAGGTATTGAGGTCAGGCTGATAGGTCTGTAATTTCCTGGGTCCATTTTTTTTCCTTTTTTGAGGATGGGAACTACATCAGCACTTTTCCAGTCCTCTGGTAGTTCCCCTGTGCTCCAGGATCTTTGAAAAATATAGTTCAGTGGTTCAGAGATCACATTTGCTAGTTCCTTGAGAACCTTGGGGTGTAATCCATCTGGTCCTGGCGATTTGAACTCGTCTAGGCTGGACAGGTGCTCACTTACTATTTTCTTGCCTATCTTAACTTGTGTTTTTATTCTGTTTTTTATGGCACTATTTTTGATAGGTTGGTCTGTTTTTTCCCTTTGTGTAAAGACAGATGCAAAAAACGAGTTAAATAGTTCCGCTTTCTCCCTGTTGCTTGTCACCTTCTTGCCACTTTCACCCACTAATGGACCAATCATTTCCTTCACTTTTTTCTTGTTTTTTACATGTTGAAAGCGCACCTTCTGGGTGCGCTTCAAGGTGTTAGTAACAACTTTTAAAGCGCTCCATGGCAATGGACCTAGGTATTTGCAAGACCGCCTCCTACCAAATACCTCCCTTCGACCAGTCCGCTCCCACAGAGAGGGCCTCCTTAGGGTGCCATCGGCCAGTCAATGCCGGCTGGCGACCCCCAGGGGGAGAGCCTTCTCTGTGGCAGCTCCTGCCCTCTGGAATGACCTACCCCCCGACCTACGTACAACTACGGACCTGCACCTCTTCCGCCGAGCCTTGAAAACCCATCTATTCCATGCGGCCAGCCTGGCATAGTTTTGATTGGGCTTTGTTAGGGGTTTTATATGGGGTATTTTAGAGCAGGCTTTTTATTCAATATTTATTGTGATTTTTATTATTGCCTGTTCACTGCCCTGAGTCCCGTAAGGGAGATAGGGCAGTATATAAATTTAAATAATAAATAAATAAATAAATAAATAAATAAAAAGAAGGATCGATGTTTACCAAGGTGTAATAGAATGGTGAATACTTGCTTCATTTTTATTCTGTGTACACATTCATGACTTACCAGGGCTAAGGAAGGATCCTGAAGTACATATGCCTAAAGATCAGGAGCTAGAGGAAAGTGACAGGAGCTCGCCCCATCCCACAGTGCTACCAGGGATTGAACCACCAGAGCGTTTACTATTTTTGGTTGGCAGATCCAGTGTCCTTAAGCCACCAAGCCACTATGCCTCCCAATGAAATGGATAAGCTGCTACAAATGGACCCTCCAAATTACCAAGAATTTCAATGCAAAAATGTACAAACATGATAGCATGGTATTTACTTGAGCAAGATTTTAGCAGTTGTACATCATGGTTGGTAAAGGAAGGTGTAACTATCTCCCTTTAGAAAATGTACAATAGATCAATTACCTATTGTGATCAATGGAATAGAATAGAGTAGAGTAGAGTAGAGTAGAGTAGAGTAGAGTAGAGTAGAGTAGAGTAGAGTAGAGTAGAGTAGAGTAGAGTAGAGTAGAACAGAATTCAATGGAGTTGGAAGGGACCTTGGAGTCTTCTAGTCCAACTCCCTGCTCAGACAAGAAACTCTATATCATTACAGACAAATGGTTGTCCAATCTCTTCTTAAAAACATCCAGTGTTGGAGCATTCACAACTTCTGGAGGCATGTCGTTCCACTGATTAATTGTTCTAACTGTCAGGGAATTTCTTCTTAGTTCTAGGTTGCTTCTCTCCTTGATTAGTTTTCATCAGTGCTTTTTTTTGTAAAAAAAAAAAAAAAAAGGTGCCAGAACTCACACACGTCATACAACCCGCCTTGCAAGGTTCTATCCAAAAAAGGTGCCGGAACTCCGTTCTGGGCGTTCTATGAGAAAAAAAGCCTTGGTTTTCATCCATTGATTCTTGTCCTCAGATGCTTTGGAGAATTGCTTGACTCCCTCTTCTTTGTGGCAGCCCCTGAGATATTGACACTGCTATCATGCTATATTTCCTGTATGGTCACAATTCAAAAACAATATATAACAGAGGCATTTATTTGAACAAAACAGTTCAGCTGAGATCTGCAGATGTGGGCCTGATTGTGATAAATTGGAAAAGTGATACAGAAATATGAATTACTTTATTTATTCTTATTCTTTTAACTTATTTTTTATTTTATTTTTATGTACAACCTTGTTAAGGTTCTGCACTTAATATTCTGTTCCTTGATATCTATCATTTAATGAGTAGTCAGCAATAAACTATTCTAATATGTTCATAAGAAGCAAGTTGGATTCATTAAAATCTAATATTTTGGATTTGATCTGACCCCAAATATCATTGCTTTTTCAGATCAGTGATGCAATTGTTTCAGAGGCTCTCAATGATAAAAGTCAATTCCCTTTTTTCCACGGGATGCTCCCCAAAGAAAGGATTATGTATCCAGCAATTGTCCAACTGCTCCTCCATTTCAGATGGACTTTGATTTTTCTTTTTACTTCAGACACAGAGAAGGGAGAGAATTTCATGAAGACTTTTACTCCTATGCTTGTCAGGAGTGGAATTTGTTTTGTTATATCCCGACGATTCTCAGTGAGTGGACATACGGCACCCCTCAGGGATGCCATTACTAAGTGGAGACAGGTCAACGTCTTTGTTCACTACATTGAATATACTGACATTTGGGACCGAGTTCTTTCTTTTCATTTAACACTTGAAGGTATGCCAGGATCTACTGAAGGGAAAGTCTGGATCATGGGAACCATCGAGCATTTGATATTGAGACAGGAGAGACTTTACAAATATGTGCATAGTATTTGGACTTTTGCTTTTCAGGGGAAAAGAAAGGCAACAGATGATGCTTTTGGAACCAAACTCCTTGGAAATTTTGAAAATCGGTGTTTTCACTGTTCTTTTTCAAAGAACATTCTTTCTGTCAAAAGCCAGAAAAGATGCACCCAGAAAGCACCACTGAAGCCTGAAGAAGAAAGGAGAAGGATATGGATCCCTTTTCACCTCCATTTACACAGTGTTATTAAGACTCTGGTCTACTCCTTGAATGCTGCATATTCCTCCAGATCCAGGAGGAGAAGCAAGAAAGGTGAAGAGAGGTTGGGGGCTCTAAGACTGCAGCCGTGGCAGGTATAGTGTCCCTACCAGGATCCATGAAACTCCAAGAGAGAGGGAGAAGAACCTTCTCAAAAGCTTTGTGCTATAAATGGCCAACAGCCTGGCCCATCTAATCACTCAGGGAATAATGTTGCAGGGATGGGGGACAAGAGATTTTGACTGAACCCTGGGAAAACCAAATGACTTTAGCTGCATGGATTGTCGGGTCCCGTAATTTAGCATATTTAATTCTGGATGGGGTTGCACTACCCCTGAAAGATCTGATCCACAACTTTTGCATTCTCCTGGACTTGCAATGTCTACTCAAGGTGCAGGTAACAATTACAGTTAGGATAGCCTGTGCACAACTTCATGTTCTGCATCAATTGGGCTGTCAAGGTTCCGACGGATGATCCCAATGAAGTAAGCACAGCTGAGACATTTCAATCTCTAATGCAAAACTTTATTGAATAACCATATTGGTAAAGAATGAATAGAAAACCAGCTCTGGCCAAATTGGCACCAGATCAGTAAATTAAAAGTATAGAAACTCCCCTATACCCTGACAGTGCAGGTCGCATTCCCCAATTAAGCTTCAGACAATTATTATGAGAAAAATCTTCAGTTCCCAGCAAACAGTTCTCAGATGACCATGGGCAGCTCCACACCTGCAATGCACATTCCATTCATTCCCCCGCCCCCTGCAAGAAACAGCAATGGCTGAATCGGCATAAGGTTTCTTTGAATCTTTTCATGGATCAGGAGTCTATGTTCAAGCACACAAGCCCTGATTATCTTCCATTTGGAGTGTTGACTGAATTCAATATGGGGTTATCCTTGAAGAGCATTTGGAAGCTATAACTGGAGCAGAAAGCAGCAGCATAGGCAGTTCCTGGGGCTCTCAGGGTGAGTTCTCCCAACTCACAATATTTGCAAGTTAGACAACTATAGAAGGAAGATTCAAATGTGAAAATATCATCTGGGATAAAAAAAAACCAAGGTTTCTCATTTTAAAATTCCTGGATGTTTCTATTCTAGTTCCATCCCTTTCTGGAGAAGAATGAGTTTTGCAATATTTCCCATAGGAAATTTCATTTGGATCAAAATGGAAATGTAGCAGCAGATCTGAATGCCATAAGCTGGGTGCTTCTTCCAAGATGGGATCCCATCGACAAAAAAATGGGGAGTTTTGAAAGGCAGAAATTTATTATCAATAAAGCTACTCTGTCATGGCTAAATATGCTCAACAAGGTAAGAAAAATATTGGTGTCCTTTCTCTACTTCCTAAAGCCTGAGGGTTCATTTCAAGTCAACTAAGCCTCATCACCAAGGTGGTAGACCTTCACTGAGAATTGAATATGAGGAGTAGAAATCTCACATTTTATTTAGATTGCTTGGAAGGCTTTAATAGTATTAATCAAGATGACCTTTACATGCTAAAATATGGAGCACTGTTTTAAGCGGATTCTGCATTGTTCAACTTGGGATGCTGGGTGACAAATATTGGATCCAGGCTGTGACCCTTTTCTACATCCTCTGCAATCTGGTATCTTCAGAAAACTGGTCAGAAAGTCCGTCATATGCTGGCAATTGTGGTACTTATAGATTCAACTTTACTTGTTCCTTGTTCTAAAATAGCAAAGGAGAAAGCAATTCAATTAAACAGTTCCCAAATTCAGGTTTGGACTGAATTAAATGACATTGAATCAAGACTGATAGATACTCTCTTGGTCCCTGTGGGAAATATACTTTGGGATTCAGATTGTTCTGGCTGGGGACAGTGTCCGCTGAAAGGGAAGATCTATAATCAGTAAACGTTGAACAGAATTATCCATGCCTTTTTTTTTCATCCCCTGGGATACAGCAATAGGTCATCTGCTCTTTAGAAGGAGGTCCAAGACTTTCAGTTTACCTGAAATCATAATGACTGATGTGAGATAATGCCCTGACTCAGAAAACTGGAGCACTGAAAGAAGACTTGGAACCATACAAAAGCTCATCCTGATATTGGAAGTTACAAGGGATACTTTGAAAGGANTATAAATTAAAGAAAAGAAATACAATTAAACAAAGAACAACTCCTTTAAGGTTGACAACTCTGGTTTGTAAGGAATTTTTTCCTATGTATCTTGCCTGGGAGACTATGATAGACTACTTTCAAAGGGGAGAAGCTTTGCAATATTTTATTTAGCCTTTAACAAACCTTTGCAGATCCTACCAGTCGTCAGTTTCTTCCTTCATCAAAGTTTTATTCAATTTTCATAAATCTAATAGAACAAATCTTTAATATAACTTTTAGAATTTAATTTGTTTAAAATCATAGTTATATGAAGAATGAAGGAATTAATATTCATAGAGCCATGAGAAGGAACCCACTGGTTGTCAATTAATGCTTAAATATACTTAGTTCTGTCTCGCCAGACTTTCCATTTCTCCATCCCTCCAGAAAAGTCTCTTATTGAAATGAAATATTCCAAAAGCAAAAGGGATGAACTAAATGAAGAATCTGTCAATAGCTGTATTTCCTGCAAGTATTTTGAACTAGTTAGAGAGTTCATCCTTATTTAAGTAAAGGCGAGAGACTCTTTGGTTAATGTTCATTTAATCTTTATTTTCTATAGATGGCTTGTCCTAACATATATTCTTTGTCATTACTTTTTTTTTTTTTTGCTTAGTCTCTACCTGAGTCAAAATGTGTTGAAAAATGCCATCCTGGATTTGTCAAGAGGGCTCGAGAAGGAGAGCCAGCTTGCTGCTATGATTGTGTGACTTGTCCAGAGGGGACAATCTCCACTCACAAAGGTGGGTGACACCAAAGAAAAGGGAAGACCCTGAAGAGGTGAATTCATCCAGCACAGTTTCATGGAAGTGCAAATTCCAAGAGGGTGTGACAACATGATTTTATTGAAACTTGAGGAATTATATTAGGATAATTATTGGAATGATTATTGCTGTGTCTTCTATATGGTCCTCCCTGTGAGGATCACTGGGAAGGCACCACTGGTCCATAAACGGATCTTGTAAACAGTTATGGGACACCTCATTCCACACATATTACCATTGCTCTCATTAGCCATTCCAGATTATATCCATGACCAGCTTTCTCTGCCAGTTTAGTAGAATTCACAAGATACACATCATCTGAATCCACTATATTAGGAAGTGCCACACTGCAGGACTCAGG
>NW_015390529.1:18714-24017 GCF_001527695.2 Protobothrops mucrosquamatus | reverse complement strand
GGAAAGACCTTGTCCAACTCCGTCATCCTTTCTTGTTCTGCTGTCCAAATTATCATCTGTTCCATCTGGTTAGGAGTTTCTCCCCCTTTCCCTGACTCTGACTTCCACTCCCAGCCTGGAGTGATCATCCTGCAATGCAACGAAGGGTCTGTTGTCATGTTCTACCTCACCCTCAGCTACCTGGGCTTCCTGGCTGCCACTTGCTTCACAGTGGCTTTCCTGGCCAGAAACCTGCCTGGGGCCTTCAATGAAGCCAAGCTGATCACCTTCAGCATGCTGGTCTTCTGCAGCGTCTGGGTGACTTTTGTGCCCACCTACCTGAGCACCAAAGGGAAATACATGGTGGCTGTGCAAATCTTCTCCATCCTGGCCTCCTGTGCTGGGTTACTTGGCTGCATCTTCATTCCCAAGTGCTACATAATCATTCTGAAGCCAGATCTGAATACAAGGGAGCAGCTTACAACAAGAAGAAATGTAGAAATGTGAGAAATTTTAAGTCTCAACATTACTCAACAGTCCACACCTAGAATGTGGTCTAAGCTGCTTTCCATTCATAAGTGGGCCAATGATTTTACTTGAAGTAATTAAAGAGGGTTGGGAAGATAATATCTCCAATGTTATACATTAAATTGCTAGATATCCACTGAGGTGTTTTTTTTTTAAATCTTCAAGGCACCATTTCTGTCCAGTGGCTACAGCCTATCTAAGTCCTGTGATACCATGTCCAGGTTTTTGAAAGGTGACACTTGTGCAATGGAAATTTTGTTCATATGCCAGAAATATATAATTGTGGCATTGGGTGGGTGGGTTAAAATTCCATTATTTTATTTTTGTTTTTAGGGACAAGATTCTTTCAATTTCTTCCTGGGGGAGAGCCCAAGACATCTTACTGCAGCCACCTTGTCTATCCTTCTTCTGAAAATTGGTTTTTGGAATTAGAACAAGTTAAATGCTTTATCTACAAACTGTTTAATAGAAGCAGAAATAGAATAGAATAGAATAGAATATATTGTCTATATTGAGAGGAGCGGTCAGTCTCAGTCCCTTCAAGGACAATGAAAAGGTCCTTCTGCCTTCCACAACTCTAATTAGGAATATTGACCTCCCCAGCTGATAGCAGGTCCAGCACAGCATGCCAAATCATTCTGAGGTTCAAATAATTGTCACTGAGTTTGCAACCCAAGTGGACTTTGAGAAAAGTTGGAGATCCTAGTTGATCTCAGATGGCTTAAAGAAATGAGAGGACTTTCCAATAGTAGATGAATCCTCTTCTGGAAATATAGGAACATTGTGGATTCATCTTTTATTTAGTCCATATAATATAAAAGCAGTTCACCTTCCAATGCCTCTGACCTGATGTAATCTCCCCATCACAAGGCCCCATCTCTCTGATGACTCATCACAAGATCCTCACTTGACACACCCACACCTGAAGCCCTTATAAATAGAAGAGCACAGAGACTGACATCCCCTAAATGCTGCTGAAGATTTTACCTAGTCTGGTAATGAAACGTTCAGAAACCAACCCACAAGCTCAAAGAATGAACCTTCACCCTCATCCTACACCCGCGCTACAGATATTCACTACTATTGCATAACACATTTAATTTCTGCTAGTACTTTTACTCTGTATGGTTGTCCTTTGGGTTTGAAGAAGAACTGTTGTGCAGTTCCTCTGTGGATATTGAGTTGGCTCTGCATTCCCAGCCTGGAGGCTCAGAGTCAACACAAGGGGGCAATGAAAGTCCATTGTAATATTAGCTGTGGGTGTTATTCTGTGATGCCTTGCATAGTTTTCTATCAGTTTTGGATGGTGCTTGTCTGCAAAGCTGGTGGAAGATCAATAGCCCAGAGTTTGCCAGAGGTTCTGTTAGCAGCTGCTACTTCTAGTTCCCTTGGACTGATGACACAGTGACAGAGGGTTATTTTCACAGAGTCTTTCTAGCTCTTGCAAGGTTGATCTTGAGATGACTACTCAGAGTCCAGTACACAATAGAGCAACTGGCAAGGCATACTGTGACCATTCTGATAATGTGTCCTTCCCATTTCATCTGGGCTCTGATAATTTAATAATGAGTTGATTAGGACTTGATACTCAAAGAGATACTTTTAACTTTTCAAAAGGGATTCTTTGTCCACCCAAAAATACAAATCACCAATCATTCAGGCAAGCAAAAAGCATTTATTAAAGGGGGGCAAGTTTAGGGTATGGAAACATGTGATACATATATTTGCAATACGTGATACATCAGAAAGCAAGTGATCAAACAATAGAAGACACTGATTACATGTGAGACTTCAACAATGGAAAACATTGATTCTAGATAACATTCCCAAAGTGGCAAATTGATGGGGTACATTAGTCTTTCCCAGCAGGCTTTGCACCTAACTTAAAACTCGCAAGTGTATTCAAGTGGGTTCAAGTCTATTTATGGGGTACAGAAACAAATGTTACATACAGTACATTTAGTATATGTAATACATCAGAAAGCAAGTGATCCAACTATAAAAGTCAATTTTATTGTTAATATTTTTTTATTTTAATGATGAATGTTTTATCTTGTTTTTTCTTGATTGTAAGCCACGTAGAGTCACCTCTTGCCAAGATGGGCATTGTATAAATAAATAATCAAGATAAATAAAATAAAAGGAAGTTATTACATGTTCAATTACATTGAACAAATGGAAAATGTTGATTTTAAACAACAATTTTTAATGCATCAAAGTTCTCAGTGAGACATGCAAGAAGTCAATCTGTGCCCCTGGAGGTTAAGGCCATGTGGTTGGACTCTTCGCAGGTTGGTATGAGATGAGCCTCATAAAGCAATTTGGAAGGGCAACAGAAAATGTCAAGAAAATAAAATCCCCTTCTATCCACAGTATAATTTTTCCCCAGTTTACCCAATGTTATAGTATGCAGGCTGTCAATTTCTTGTATCTTAATCAGCTCTAATCCAAAAATTGATATTGCCAGAACAGATTGTGATTTAAGTGTCATAAGTCTAGTGAATCACCACACTTCATAGTTCTGAGTGACTTTCCCCAGCAGTGTATGGGGACAAGCTTCCATGTGGAAGGACAGCATAGGTCAATTTCTTTGGTGTTGAAGTATCTTCCTCCAGCATCACTTTCTGGACATGTCCTGACAGGAAGGACTATGACCACTATGGAAAAGTGCCCCCAGGGGTGTATCTGTGACTTCCACTAACATGCTTTTTTTCCAGCAAACCCTTTGCACATGGAGTCCTAGAAGTTCAGAAATCCCAGAGGAGACATTGCTCCTCACTGTAATTATTATCATCCCAGTCTTCTTCTGCTACTTCTCCAGTGACTGCCTTTGATAAAAATATGATACTGAAGCAACATGGGAGGGATCTTGCATCCAAAATGGATAAATGCCTCGGGTCATACTCTTTATGGCATAGATATTGGGACAGACAAGAGTTCTGCTCTTTAATATATTGTACTTTCTCTCCTCTCCACATGAAACTTGGTTTGTCTCTTGAGTTGGGAAAGCCACTAGATATTCCATCTCGTGAGAGTACTTTGAATTCTTCTATCTCTTCTGTTCTTGTTTAGAAACAAAAAGGAATTATGGACCTCCTGCTTCTGCTTCTGCTTCTGCTGATGTCACAGTCAGTTTCTGGGAAGCTTAGAATGAAGTGCCCGCTGAGTTTGCAGCACCAAGATGAGAAAAAGCCATGGAGCTATTACAGTCCAGGAGACCATCTCATTAGCATAGTCATCTCTGCAGCAACAATATCACATAAAACTTTACCTTTCAACATGGTTCCTTCTACTCAGTTTGCCTCGTAAGTCATTCACTGTGATGGAGTTTCATTCCCTCTATTTACAGTTCTAATACTCTTATTATTATTATTATTTTACTTTCTCCTATATTGTGGGATCTGACTAAATCTATGAATCATTTTGATTTCCATGACTTCCCTATTTTGCCTTATTTGGTGGAAGAGACTCCAATAGAAATAGAAATAGAAAGATAGAAAGAGTACAGAGAAGAGCAACAAAGATGATTAGGGGACTGGTGGCTAAAACATATAAGGAACAGTTGCTGGAATTGGGTATGTCTAGTTTAATGAAGAGAAGGACAAGGGGTGACATGATAGCAGTCTTCCAATATCTCAGGGGTTGCCACAAAGAAGAGGGAGTCAAGCTATTTTTCAAAGCGCCTGAAGGCAGGACAAGAAGCAATGGATGGAAACTAATCAAGGAGAGAAGCAACCTGGAACTAAGGAGAAACTTCCTGACATTTAGAACAATTAACCAGTGGAACAACCTGCCTGCAGAAGTTGTGAATGCTCCAACACTGGAAGTTTTTAAGAAGAGACTGGACAACCATTTGTCTGAAATGGTATAGGGTTTCCTGCCTGAGGAGGGGGTTGGACTAGAAAACCTCCAAGGTCCCTTCCAACTCTATTATTCTATTCTATTCTATTCTATTCTATTCTATTCTATTCTATTCTATTCTATTCTATTCTAATCAAGGAGAGAAGCAACCTAGAACTAAGGAGAAACTTCCTGACAGTTAGAACAATTAACCAGTGGAACAACCTGCCTCTAGAAGTGGTGAATGCTCCAACACTGGAAGTTTTTAAGAAGAACCGGGACAGCAATTTGTCCGAAATGGTATAGGGTTACCTGCCTGAGCAGGAGGTTGGAGATGGAGACAGAGATAGAGCAATAGAGACAGAAATGTGTTTTTGAGAGAGTATTAACCCTGGTGGAGGATAATACCCATAAAAATTAAATGTTAATCAGTGACTAGCATTTGCCTCTGCTTTTGAGTCACTATTGGCTTAAGATTCAGTAGATTTCTGGAGAGAAAGAGGAATAAATAAACAAAAATACTTCGTTCTTGCTTTTGATAATTTTGCTGATTATAAAATAACATCGTGGCTTTAAAATCTAAGGGACTGGTTTGGACAAAACTCAGCAGCACTTTTTCGTGCAGCTGCTGATAAAAACAATATCGCCAACATGATCGCCAACGTCCGATAACAGATATGGCACAAGAAGAAGAAGATAAAATAATCATTTTCTTTACAGTAAGTTATCTATTGATCAGCATAGGATTCTCCACTACGTTTTAGCCATTCAAGGGATCAACAAGAATCCACAGCTCTTGCACAATCTCAGTCTTGGCTACAACATCCAGGATAACTATTTTAATACAATTGGCACTTCAGATGCCTTATTGGACATGCTCTCTACTGGAGAAGCCAATGCTCCCAACTACAGCTGTGGAAGGAAGGACAACATTTTGGCTCTTCTTGATGGAGCTA
>NW_015390529.1:12218-18127 GCF_001527695.2 Protobothrops mucrosquamatus | reverse complement strand
ATCTTTGTTGCTCTTCTCTGTACTCTTTCTAGAGTCTCAACATCTTTTTTACATCGTGGTGACCAAAACTGGATGCAGTATTCCAAGTGTGGCCTTACTAAGGCATTGTAAAGTGGTATTAATACTTCACGTGATCTTGATTCTATCCCTCTGTTAATGCAGCCCAGCACTGTGTTGGCCTTTTTGGCAGCTGCAGCACTGTGTTGGTCTTTTTGGCAGCTGTTCATTGTATGCTTTAGCCTCTGGCCCCCTACTCGGTGCAGTAATCTATTTGTGGCTTTACCAAAGTGGGGCTCGCAGTTCTCATGATTTTAATGCTATCTTTCTGCTGATGAAGCCTAGGATTGCATGGGCTTTTTGGCAGCTGCAGCATACTGCTGGCCTTAAATTTAAATGGTTGTCCACTAGGACAACTAGATACCTCTTACACTTCCTGCTCTTGAATCAAGGACCACAGATTATATACCAGTGCATTTGAGATTTGCTTGCCTAAATCTAAAACCTTACTTTTCTCACCATTGATTTGAGTTTGTTTAGATATAACCCAGTTTTTGTATCTGTCATGATCCTTCTGGATCTTGAGCCTATCATTTATGAAGATGTTGAAAAGTACTGGACCTAAGACAAAACCTTTGGGTACCTCACTTAGTTAAGGGCTGATCAACAAGAAACCATATATTAAAATGAGAAGTTGGATATATTAAAAGCTAATATTTTGGACTTGGTCTGACCCCAAATATAACACAACATTCTTTATTGGTTTTTCAGATCAGTAACGAACATGCTTCAGAGGCTCTGAGTGATAAAATTCAATACCCTTTTTTCTACTGGATGCTCCCCAAAGAAGGGATCCGGTACCCAAGAATTGTCCAACTGCTCCTCCATTTCAGATGGACCTTAATTGGTCTCTTTGCTCCAGACAGAGAGAAGGGAGAGAATTTCATGAGAACTTTGACACCTCTGCTTGTCAGGAATGGAATTTGTGTTGTTATATCACAAAGATTTTCAACAACAACACCTACAACAGCCCTCAGAGATGCCATCTCTAAGTGGAGACAAGTCAATGTCTTTGTTCACTACATGGATTTTGATAACCTTTTGAACAGAATTCTTCCTTTCCATTTAACACTTGGAGGTTTGCCAGGACCCATTGAAGGGAAAGTTTGGATCACCACAACTTTAGGAAGTTATTTAATTAAAAAGCACAAACTTCACAAATATGTCCATAGTATTTGGACCTTTATTTATCAACTAAAAGAAAGACCAAAAGATTATGCTTTTCAACCCAACCTCTTTGTGTTATCCCAGTTTGCAGAGCAGATTTTTCACTGTTCTTTTTCAAAGCACATCTTTTCTGTCAAAGGCCGGAAAAGATGCACCCAGAAAGCCCCACTGGAGACCCAAAAGAAAAGGAACAGTATCAAGATCACAGCTTATGAACATTATTATAGTTATATTAAGACTCTGGCCCACACTTTGAATGCTGCATATTCTTCTAGGTCAAGGAGGAGAAGGAAGAAGGCCAAAGAGAAATTCAGGGCTCCAATGCTGCAGCCCTGGCAGGTATGATATCCTGACAAGGATCAATCAAACTTAGAATTAAAATAGGATAGAACTGGATGGGACCTTGGATGCCTTCTAGTCCAAACTTCTGCTCAAGCAGGAGATCCTATATCTTTAATGAAGAGAAGGATGAGGGGGGACATGATAGCAGTGTTCCTATATCTCAGGGGCTGCCACAAAGAAGAGGGAGTCAAGCTATTTTCCAAGGCGCCTGAGGGCAGGACAAGAAGCAAAGGGTGGAAACTAATCAAGGAGAGAAGCAACCTAGAACTAAGGAGAAACTTCCTGACAGTCAGAACAATTAACCAGTGGAACAACCTGCCTCCAGAAGCGGTGAATGCTCCAACACTGGAAGTCTTTAAGAAGAGACTGGACAGCCATTTGTCTGAAATGGTATAGGGGTTCCTGCCTGAGCAGGGGGTTGGACTAGATGACCTCCAAGATCCCTTCCAACTTTATTATTATTATTATTATTATTATTATTATTATTATTATTATTATTATTATTATTATTATTATTATTATTATTATTATTATTATTATTATTATTATAGAAAACTGGCTATCCAGTCTCTTCTTAAAAACCTCCAGTGATGAAGCACCCATAATTTCTGAAGGGAAGCTATTCCACTGATTAATTGTTCTCACTGTTAGGAAGTTTCTCCTTAATTCCAGGTTTCTTCTCTCCTTGATTAGTTTCCATCCATTGTTTCTTGTCTTGCCTTCTGGTGCTTTTGAAAATAAGTTGACCCCCCCTCTTCTTTGAGGCACCCTCTCAAATACTAGAATACTGCTATCATGTCACCCCTAGTCCTTCTTTTCTTTAGATTAGCCAAACCCAAAACCTGCAACCATTCTTCATGTTTTAGACTCAAGGCTTTTAATCATCTTAATTTCTCTTCTCTGCACTATTTCCAAAGTCTCAACATTTTTTTTTTTTTGTAATGTGGTGACCAAAACTGGATGCACTATTCCAGGCGTGGTCTTACTAAGGCTTTATAAAGTGGTACTAATACTTCATGTGATTTTGATTCTATGCCTCTGTTTATACACACAAGGATTGTATTAGCTTTTTTGCCTGCCGCCACCCACCACTAGCACATATTTAAGTAATCATCTACTAGGTCCCTCTCACAGTAACGGTTTTTGAGGCAGGTTTTGCCTAATCTGTACTTGTATCTTTTGCTTTTTCTGCCTAAGTGTAAAACCTTGCTTTTCTCCACATTAAATTACATGGTGTTGGATAGGGCTCATTGTTCAAGTCTGTCAAGATCTTTTTGGATCCTGAGCTTGTCTTCTGGGGTTTGGCTATTCCTGCTAGCTTAACTAAGGAGAAGGAGGGGAACCATCTCAAACTTCTTGTCATACAAAAGGCCATAAAGTTTACCAAACTAATTGTTCTGGTGTAATGTTGCAAAGAATGGGTACCATGAAATATTATTGTAATCTATATAAAAGCAATACATACTTTTAAAAATAAATTACGGTATGTATGGAATTTCCACCAAGAGGTTGTTTTGGAAATGTTGCTCCCAGTCACTTTCTATTGATGTCAGGTTAGAAATAGTCCCCCCATTACTATTGTGAAATGCTTCCTGCACACCTTAGCTAACTGATTAGCAAAAAGTCAATCTATTTCCTCTGTTTGGTTTGTTGGCCTGCAGTATAAGTCTATTACAATGTCTTTGAAATGATGAAATGATAAAAGGGGTTGAGGTTACAGGAAACCTTGGGCAGGGAGACCATGCAATGTTGGAATTCAACAACTGTAGAAATTGTCTTCAGACAATGCTGGCTCCCTCAGCCAAGAAAAGGAGATGAGCATTGTGCCGTAGAGTCAGACATGTCTGATAGGGAAACCTTTACTGTTTACCTTTTTGGCAAACAGAAGCAATAGAACAAAGTCAATTTAGTGTCTTGTACTTCAAGAAAACTGATTGCCTTCAGAATTGTCTTCAACAGCTTGGCTTCAGAAGTTGCGGGTGCTTCATCACTGGAGGTTTTTAAGAAGAGACTAGACAGTCACTTGTCTGAAATGGTACAGGGTCTCCTGCTTGAGGTCCCTTCCAGCTCTATTCTGATTTAAATGATTTAAATGAGCCAGTAGTGTGCTGCAGATGCCAAAAAAGCCAACACAGTGCTAGGCTGCATTAACAGAGGGATAGAATCAAGATCATGTGAAGTATTAATACCACTTTACAATGCCTTGGTAAGGCCACACTTGGAGTACTGCATCTGGTTTTGGTCACCACGATGTAAAAAGATGTTGAGACTCTAGAAAGAGTACAGAGAAGAGCAACAAAGATGATTAGGGGACAGGAGGCTAAAACATATAAGGAACGGTTGCTGGAATTGGGTATGTCTAGTTTAATGAAGAGAAGGACGAGGGAGGACATGATAGCAGCGTTCCAATATCTCAGGGGCTGCCACAAAGAAGAGGGACTCAAGCTATTCTCCAAAGCGCCTGAAGGCAGGACAAGAAGCAATGGATGGAAACTAATCAAGGAGAGAAGCAACTTAGAACTAAGGAGAAACTTCCTGACAGTTAGAACAATTAACCAGTGGAACAACCTGCCTCCAGAAGTGGTGAATGCTCCAACACTGGAAGTTTTTAAGAAGAAACTGTTCAGCCATTTGTCCGAAATGGTATAGGGTTTCCTGCCTGAGCAGGGGGTTGGACGTGATGACCTCCAAGATCCCTTCCAACTTTATTATTATTACTATTACTATTACTATTATTATTATTATTATTATTATTATTATTATTATTATTATTATTATTATTATTATTATTATTATTATTATTATTATTATTATTATTATTATTATTATTATTATTATTATAAATTCACTTAGAGAATGCATGGGAAGGATTCCATGGATGAAAATTCTCAAGGGGAAAACAAGTTAAGAAGCTTGGAAAACTTTGAAAAGTGAAATTATAAAATTCAAATCTAGCACAATACTATTGACGAAGAAAAATAAGAGATCTCAGAAGAAACCAGCATGACTGCATAAAGAATTCTCTGATAAACTGACAGATAAAAAGGATAAGTGGAATGAGGTACACATAACTAAAACATCATATCAGAAAGTAACCCAAATCTGCAAAGTCCTAGTCAGGAAAGCTAAGGCTCAGAAAGAACTAAGACTTGCAACAAATGTAAAAAATAATTTTAAAAGATCAACAACTTCTTGCAACATGCAAACAAAAGGGAAAAAAGTCAAGGAAACAATTGATCCATTAATGGGAGAAAATAGTAAGAAAGTGATGAACAGCAGAGAGAAGTTCTGCTTAACTCATTCTTTGCATACTGTATGTTGCTATACAAAAGAAAAAAAACTGTCTAAACTATCCAAAACTGTACTATAAAAGAATGATTAGGGACACATCATAAATAGCCATGAATATTGTAAGAAAACACCAATTGAGTTCAAATCACCAGGATCAGATGGATTACACCCCAAGGTTCTGAAGGAACTGGCAGATATGATCACAGAACCACTGAACTATATCTTTCAAAGATCCTGGAGCACTGGTGAACTACTAGAGGACTGGAAAAGGACTGATATAGTTCCCGTCTTCAGAAAAGGAAAAAAATGGATCCAGGAAATTATAGATCAATCAGTCTGATATCAATACCTGAGAAGATTCTGGAAAAGATAATGAAATGAATCTGCAAAGACTTAGAGGCAAGCAAAGCTATAACCAGAAGCCAACATGGGTTTGTCAAAAAGTAGATCATGCCAGAAAAGTCTTATTGCATTCTTTGTCAAAATGTCTAAATTAGTAGGTTAGAGAAATGCTGTGGATATAGTTTACTTAGCTTTCATTAAGGCATTTGATAAAGTAGACCACAACCTACTACTTGATAAGATAGAAAAATGTGGGTTAGATGGCATCATCACCAGATGGATTGGTACCTGGTTGATTAACTGCACTCAACATGCAATCCTTAATGGAACTTCATATACAAAGAGGGAATTATGCAGTGGGGTACCCTAAGACTCTACCTTAGGCCCAGTACTCTTCAATATCTTCACTAATGATTTAGTCAAGGAAATAGAAGGGGAAATCATTTATTTGCAGAGGACACCAAGCTGGCAGGAATAGCCAACACTCCAGAAGATATGTTTAAGAAGGATCATTTATTTATTTATTTATTTATCAAATTTGTACCCCGCCCTTCTCCTAGCGGACTCAGGGCGGCTTACAGCCAGTTAAAACAGATAACAATACAAAATACTAAATTTAAAATGTAATTAAAATGAAATATTAATTATTGGCCGTTTCTTTTTAAAATTATTTTAAAACCAAATTAAAATACTCCTTAGGCCAGTCCTGC
>NW_015390529.1:0-10310 GCF_001527695.2 Protobothrops mucrosquamatus | reverse complement strand
GTGATACCTGCCAGGTCCGCACCCCCCTCTTGAATAAGATCTTGAATGAGGGGGGCCTTATTTACCACGGACCTGGCGTTGCATAACATCAGCCGGTGATCCCGGGCCCGAGGATCTAAGATCCCTGGAGGCCGAGTAGAGTCCTGAGGACCGGAGCACCCACAAGCTTGTAAACAGCGTGTGCGTGCTCCCAAAACCCAATATGGTCCTCTGCTCCCGCCATATCTGCCCCTCCCACTGACCGTACTGATCACACCACCCTCCCTTAACCCCCCAGCCTCCTCCCTCACCGTTCTAATGCTGCGTCCCTCAGACAGGCCTGGCCTTGGCCTCAGAGAGGCATCCCCCATGCCCCCCCTTGCCACCCCCGTACCCCCTAAAGACATGACAGACTTGAACACTGGGCCCTATCTAACAAAATGAAATTTAGTGCTGAGAAATATTAGGTTTTACACTTAGGCAAGGAAAACCAAGTACACAGGAATAGAATAGGTGGTACCTGACTCAATAGTAGTAACTGTGAGAGGGATCCTAATGGATAATCACTTAAATATGAGCCAGCAATATGTTGGAGCTGCTAAAAAAGCCAGTGAAGCTCTAGGATGTATTAACAGATGGATAGAATCAAGATCATGTGAGGTGTTATAATGCCTTGGTAAGACCATACTTGGAATATTGCATCCAGCTTTGGTCACCATAATATAAAAAAATATTGAGACTCAAAAGAGTGCAGAGAAGAGCAACAAAAATGATTAGGGGGCTGTGGCTAAAGTATGAAGAATGATTGCAGAAATTGGAAATGTCTAGTATAATGAAAAGAAGGACTAGGGGTGACATGGTAGAGTGTTCCAATATCTCAGGGGCTGCCACAAAGAAGAAACCTATTCTCCAAAGCACCTGAAGTCAGGACAAGAAGCAATGCATGGAAATTAATTAAGAAGGGATGAGACAACCATTTTTCTAAAAAGGTACTGGGTCTTTTGCTTGAGCAGGTAGTTGGACTAGAAGACCTTCAAGGTTCCTTTCAAACCTGTTGTTCTGATTTTCTGCTGCCATAGACCAAGATGATTCTTCTTCCTATTGCTGTCCTCAAAGTTTAAATCAGCTTCTTTAATCTCTTCCTTGGATTGATTGCCCTTCTCTAAACCTAATTAGATTGCAATGTTGTACAATGTTCTATCCAAGTGTGGTGCTTGCAGGAGGATCTGGTACTTCAGGTGAAGTCCCTGAAAAATAGAACACTCACTTCCTGAAATTCTTATCAACACATCACCTTCTTTCCATGAGCATCACACTGTTGACTCATGTTCGATTTGCAAACTACTACTATTATGAGACAATTTTCACAAATATTTTTATCAAGTTTGCCATCCCTCATCCTTCTTTTCATACATCAATTGTATTGCATGATGTTTATGCAATCATTAAAATACTACTATTATTTATTATGATCATTTATCAATGTTCTTGACAATCCATACTTGTCCATGCTGTTTTCAAGAAATTTATCAATTCCTTTATTGTTTCTTTGTTCAATTTATTGGTGACCTGCTCTGGAATGCTCCCTCTGATTGACAAATTTTGTCTGTTATTTTTTATGTCAATATATACTGTATATATATTTTTAATGCACGATTGACAAATTTTGCTGAACCTTTTTTTTTAACTTTTGAAAATAGTGGTAATTTCTCCCCAGTTTAGGGATATTTGCAAATAAGACAACAGTAGAATAATGATTTAAATATGAAAATACAACATGGGATAAGAAACTATGAGAGTGAATATTCATTCTCTGAGCTTGTGGGTTGGTTTCTGAACATTTCGTTACCAGACTAGGTAACTTCTTCAGCAGAGTTTAGGGCAGACATGTCAAACTCACGATGTCACGTGACATCACGCAACGTATCGGGGTGGTTTTGCCATTGCTGGCAATGGGGTGAGCGCGGCTTCCGGATGACGCATCCAGCCCGTGGACCAGCAGTTTGACACCCCTGGTTTAGGGGACGTTAGTGTCAGTGTTCTTCTGTTTATAAGGGCATCAGGTGTGGGTGTGTCAAGTGAGGGTCTTGTGATGGGCCAGATCTTGTGATGGATTTTGTGATGGGGAGGTTGACACACCCACGCCTGAAGCCCTTATAAACAAAACACTGACACTGACATCCTCTAAACTCCTAGCTTGGTAATGAAACATTTGGAAACCACCCGACAAGCTTGGAGAACAAACCTTCACCAACATTCTACATGAGCTACAGATATTTGCTACTATTGCATAAGAAAGTATATTTTCTGCTTTTAAAACTCATGGATCTTTGCATTCTAGTTTCATCCCTTTGTGAAGAACAATGAGTTTTGCAATATTTCCCCATGGAAACTGTACTTGGACCAAAATGGAGATGTAGCAGCAGATATGGGCATCATGACCTACTTGGTTTTCCCCAAGAGGAACCCCAGGCAAGAGAGTCTAGGGAGTTTTGAAAGAGAGAGACTTTTTATCAACCAAGACACTCTGTCAGTGCTAAAGTTGCTGAATAAGGTAGGTGGAGCATTGATGTGTTTCCTCTGTTTTCCAAACCCCATCTCAAGTTGGTTAAAATTAGCTACCAAGATGGGTGACTGAGAATTGAATGTGGGAATATAACAGTTATAGTTATATTAAGCTGCTTGGAAGGCTTCAGTACTATTGACCAAGGTCCAACATAGGATACTGGGTGACAGTTCTTTAGGACACAATTCAAGGCTTTTTTGTATCCCATCTGCAATCTGGTATTACTGTAAAACTGATGAGAGAGCCATCAAAAGTTCTGAAGGGTGTGATACCGATCACCTAAAGTCTTTGTTGCCCACAATTAGCAACAAAAAAGAAAAGCAATTTGTTTGAGCACTGCCCACGTTCATGTTTGGATTGAGCACAATAAGACTGGATTAAGAATGGATGTCCCAAAGGTGCTTTTTTCACGAGGCAACTGGACTTTCTTTTTTCTCTTTGAAGACATTTTGCTTCCCCTCCAAGAAGCTTCTTCAGCTCTGACTGGATGGTGGGGAATGGGAGGATTTATACTCTTTGCAGACAGCTGGTCATTTGCATTCTTTTAGTGAGTCATTGAGGCCACTTGGAGGTTGATCTGTGTCCTGAGGGTCACCTGAGCAGTGCAAATGGATGTGGAGCTGTCTTGGAACTGTTGAAAGGAATGTGTTGTAGACTGAAGATAGATGATGTCATATCCCTCCCCCTCTGTTGAAAGAAAGTCCAGTTGTCTTGTGAAAAAAGCACCTTTGGGACAACCATGACCTGGATGACTGAGAATCTCTGTAGACATTAGGACTGGATAGACATCCTGTTGTTCCAGTTGGAACTTAGCTTTGGAACTAGGGTTCACTTTGTCCTGGTTAAAGATTGTGTCACCTCAAAGGACAAGTCCATATTCTCACATGGTTTTAAGCAGCCCAGATCTGGCCCAAGCTTTCCATGCGTCTCTTTAGTGGGATAGTGCAATAGGCCACCTGGTCTTAGGAAGCAGGCCAAAGGCATCAGAATGTTAATCTGATAGTAACCTGACTCCAAAAACTGAAGCATTTTAATATGATTTTGACATAAAAAAGTCCTTCCTCATACATATCAGGAAATACTTTTCTTTAGGTCAAAATCACATCACATGAACTGGGGACAATTTGAAAAAGAATACATCTTAGATTTGACCTTTGGCTTGTAGGAAACCTTTGGCTTCTTTTGAAGATCCCATAGATATAATTGTTTATCTTGATTTTTATCTACCTTAAGTCTCTCTGAGCAAAAAGGAGTTCAAAATTTGTGTAATAATAAATGTGGCTCTGGTTTTTACATGCTAGTTGGTGTCACCTCATTGTAGTTCTTCAACAGAAACTTGGATACTTAGCTAGGCCTTAGACATCTCACTTTCCCATACAGGGCTCATATTCATGTACCCTCATACTCATGCTACATACTCATGTAACAAATAGCAATAGCACTTAGACTTTAATAATAATAATAATAATAATAATAATAATAATAATAATAATAATAATAATAATAACAACAACAACAACAACAACAACTTGGCAATTTGGAAGGTACATTTGTAGCAGTTTAAGTGTGCCAACCTTACTGAGGATATCAATAATAACAATAACAACAATAACAACAACAACAACAAATATAATAGAGTTGGAAGGGACCTTAGAGATCATCTAGTCCAACCCCCTGCTCAGGCAGGAAACCCTATACTATTTCAGACAAATGGCTGTCCAGTCTCTTCTTAAAAACTTCCAGTGTTGGAGCATTCTCCGCTTCTGGAGGCAGGTTGTTCCACTGGTTAATTGTTCTAACTGTCAGGAAGTTTCTCCTTAGTTCTAGGTTGCTTCTCCCATTGATTAGTTTCCACCTGTTGCTTCTTGTCCTGCCTTCAAGTGCTTTGGAAAATAGCTTGACTCCCTCTTCTTTGTGGCAACCCCTGAGATATTGGAATATTGCTATCATGTCCCCTCTCGTCCTTCTCTTTGTTAAACTAGACATACCCAATTCCAGCAACCGCTTCTTATATGTTTTAGCCTCCAGTCCCCTAATCATCTTTCTCACAGTGCTTTACAGTGTCTCTGAGTGGTTTACAGAGTCAGCATATTGCCCCCAACAATCTGGGTCCTCATTTTACCAATCTCAGAAGGATGGAAGGCTGAGTCAATCTTGAGCCGGAGGGAATCAAACTGCCAAACTGCTGGCAGTCAGCAGAATTAGCCTGCAGTACTGCATTTTAACCACTGCGCCACCACGGCTCTTGACACCTGATTTACCCTTTTACCCTCCTCAAATTCAAAATGAAATTCAGAATATCAGAGCTGGAAGGGACCTTGGAGGTCTTCTAATCCAACTCCCTGCTCAAGCAGGAGACCCTATACTATTTCAGACCAGTGGCTACCCAGTCGCTTCTTAAAAACCTCCAGAGAGAAAGCACCCACAACTTGTGAAGGCAACTTCAGTTCCACTGATCGTTCACTGTAAGGAAGTTTCTCCTTAATTCCAGGTTGCTTCTCTCCTTGATTAGTTTCCATTCATTGTTTCTTGCCCTGCCCTCTGGTGTTTTGGGAAATAAGTTGACCCCCCTCTTCTTCTTTGTGGCAGTGTCTCAAATACTCTATTCTTATAATCATCATTTCATCTCCATTTCATCTCACTACTTTACAGTCCTATAAACCAGGCAGTTAGTTTTGCGGTTATTTGGCAGCATGACAGTCATAGAAATTATGGAAAGAAATATAATAATAAACCAAGAACATCTCCTTAAGATTTACCTCTTTAATTTGTAAGGAGGTTTTCCTTTTATCTTTATTGGGAGACTTTTTCAGATTACTTTTGAAGGGGAATAACTTATCAATGTTTTATGCAGTCGAAAAGAAACCTTTCCAATTCCTACTGATCGGACGTTTCTTTCTTCATCAAAGTTTCACTCTATTGTAATAAGGTTAAGATAATAAACATTAATAGATCATTGAGAATAAATTTTATTCCAAACTTTAGTGTGACTAGATCATCTTACTTTAAAATCATGGATATCTGAAGAACGGAGGAATTTATGTTAATACTGCCATGAATAAGAACTCACTAGTTGTCACTTAATGCTTAAATCTTTTCTCAGTTCCATCCCTGCAGACTTTATTAAGAAGACAAGTCCTTTATTGCAATCTGATATGCCAGAAGCAAAAGGCAAGAACCGAATGAAGAATCTGCCTGTAGTTATATCTCCTACAACAATTTGGAATTAAAGATGTCGTATTTACCTAAGTGAAGCCCAGAAACTACTTAGCTAATGTTCTTGTGTATCTCTATTTCCCATGGATGTTGAGTCCTAATACATTTTCTTTGGCCTTCCTTGTTTTTGTTTTTTCCTGCCTAGTCCCTGCCTCAGTCCAAATGTGTGGAAAATTGTCATCCTGGATTTTTCAAGCAGATTTGGGAAGGGGAGCCAGTTTGCTGCTATGACTGCATTCCTTGTCCGGAGGGAACCGTCTCCACTCAGGAAGGTGGGTGACACTGAAAGAAAAGCATATTGGATCCGTCCATTTATACCAACATGAAAATCATTCAATATTTAAGATTGTTACCACATCTATAATGGAAATACCTTCCCACTTTCAGAAACTAAATACTTTCCAAAGACCTAAAGGTGTTTTTTCTGGAGGCAAGTGGACTTCCGTGTGTGTGTGTGTGTGTGTGTGTGTATGTGTGTGTTTTGAAAATGTTTTGCTTCTCATCCAAGAAGCTGCATCAGCTCTAACTAGATGACAGGGAGTGGAAGGATCTAGTCAGAGCTGAAGAAGCTTCTTGGATGAAGAAGAAAAACAAGAAAGTCCAGTTGCCTCCTGAAAAAGCACCTTTGGGTCAACCAGGACCCAGATGACTGAGAATCTCCATAAACTTTCCAGAGACAGATAAAAGCTCAATTTATCTTCTTTAATTCCATTAGGAATTCATGTTCTTTTTGTTTACATAAAATATTTCATTTATTTATCAAATTTATACAGCCACCCATCTCACAGAAAGTGATTCTTGGCAGCATACAATAAAATAAACAAACAAGTTACAGAAGTTGATTAAAGTAATGAAACTTTTTTTAAAAAAAGCAAGATTGTGAGAGTGGAATATATCAAGATGTTACACAAGATGCAACCACTAAACAGGGTTCCTTCCCTCCAAGAAGCTTCTTCAGTTCTGACTGGATGGTGGGGAATGGAAGGATTTATACTCCTTGCAGACAGCTGGTCATTTGCATTTTCATTGAGGCCACCTGAAGGCTTATCTGTATTGTCAGGATCACCTGAGTAGTGTAAATGGGTGTGGAGCCTTCTTGGAACTGTTGAAAAGGCTGTGTTGTAGACTGGAGATAGATGATATCATATCCCTCCCCCTCTGTTGAGAGAGGGCTGTTCAGTTTTGACATAGATGGCCTATTTACCCCCTCTTTCAAACCAGCGGTCCTCTACAGAGACTGAACTGGTTCCTTTTGAAGATGACCTCTGAAGAGCTCTGGTTGAGGATGTGAAAACATCCTGGCCCCTATGGATTTCTCAGTTGTTTTTGATACCATCAGCCAAGGTGTCCTTTCAGACCATCTTCAGGGATTGGAGTGGGAGAGTGTGGTTTCCAATGGTTCTCTTTTCTTCATTGATGGTTCCATATTATTGAGGGACATAGTATTGAAGGATAGAGTACAGGACCTAGGTCCCTGCAATGGACCATCCCTTAGGTCTTGAGTCTCCCTCCTTTCTTCTTTATCTTTGACCTAAAACTGCTAGATGTGGTCATTTGGTAGCATGAGGTATGGTATCATCAGTACACCATCCATAACTGGGCAGTGCTGCTTGTTGTGATGCTGCCCAAGCACATTGAGATAGTATGGATCTGGATGGGAGGAACCAACTTTGAGTCAACTCTGGCAAGATGGAGTGGCCATCTCTTTTTGGCCCTGCAGGGTCTAGTGATAAGCCATCTCTCATTCTGGAAGGGGTAGCATTCCTCTGGATGGAAGTGGTGTAAAATGTGGGGGTCCTCCTAGACTTACAGCTTCAACTTGATGTGTAGGGGGCAGCCTTGTCTGGAGGAGTCTTTAAACAGATTCTATTTGTGTACCATCTGTGCCTTTTCCTGGACTTAGGTGGCTTTACTCATAACTTAGTCACTTCCTGTTTGAATTACTGGAATGTGTTTTACATGGGGTTGTTCTTGAAGACCACCTGGTATATACAAATGCTCAAGAATGCAGTGACATGCACAGTTTTGGGTTTTCCTACATTAACTCTTATTGTACAAACTGCATGGGTTCCTGTGTCTTTTCAAATACAATTCAGTTCATACTTAAAGTCCTACATGGCATACAACCAGGGTATCGGTGGGACTTCCTTTCTCTAAGAATATCTTCTTGTGCCACCAGGGCAGATATAACAGGCACTATTCAGATCATTCTCTAAAATATTGCCACCTTGAAGTTTCTTGCCTTTTCTGTTGCAGCTCCTGCCCTATTGAGCATCCTGTTCTTTAAATTCCAACACCAGGCGTCTCTCTTTTTTGGGGGGGTTCATTTTTTATTGTTTTATCATTGTATATATTGAGGTTTCTTTGCTGTGCTGCAGGCAAATTAAAGTTTGGTTTAAAGTCAGACAAATATTACATATATTTACCATTTGCTATGGCTTTCCTGTCTCTCAGTATCAGCTCTTATCCAAAGAAAGTTTAATTGAAACATAAAAAGAGATATATATTTTTTTTCTCAGATACTGAAAAATGCATCAAGTGCCCAGGTGATCAATTTCCAACCAAGAACCAAGTACAATGTATCCCCAAAACAAGAAACTTTCTTTCCTATGAGGAGCATCTGAGCATCATCCTCATCTCCTTTGCCCTACTCTTGTTCCTAACCACAGGCTTTGTTCTTATCATATTCCTTAAATACCAAGAAACTCCCATTGTCAAAACCAACAACCAGGACCTCTCCTACATCCTCCTGGTCTCCCTCCTGCTTTGTTTTTTGTCCCCCTTTCTCTTCATTTGACAACCAAGGAAAGCCACCTGTCTTCTCCGACAGCCGTTGTTCAGCATTGTCTTCTCAGTAGCTGTGTCTTCTATGTTGGCCAAAACAATCACAGTGGTGCTGGCCTTCCTGGCCACTAAACCAGGGAACAGGGTGAGAAGATGGTTGGGGAAGAGCTTAACCAACTCCATCATACTTTTTTGTTCTGCTTTCCAAATTATCATCTGTTCCACCTGGTTGGGAGTTTCTCCCCCATTCCCTGACTCTGATCTGCATTCCCAGCCTGGAGAGATCATCCTTCAGTGCAACGAAGGCTCTGCCACCATGTTTTATGTTGTCCTTGGCTATATGTGTTTCCTAGCTTCCATTTGCTTCATTGTAGCTTTCCTGGCCAGGAAGCTGCCTGGGGCTTTCAATGAAGCCAAGTTGGTCACCTTCAGCATGCTGGTCTTTTTCAGTGTATGGGTCTCCTTCCTGCCCACCTATCTGAGCACCAAGGGAAAATACATGGTGGCTGTGCAGGTCTTCTCCATCTTGGCCTCCAGTGCTGGAATGCTGAGCTGCATCTTCTTCCCCAAGTGCTACATTATCATCCTGAGGCCACATCTAAACACTAAGGAACATCTAATAGTAAAAATAAGGAAGTAAGATTAAAACTGTTTTTTATGTTCATGACATTTATTTTTTTCAGTGCAGTTATTATTGGGCTTCTATGCTTCCTATGCATCAGTTTGACAATTAAAACTATTTAGTCTCTGTGAACATGATTTTTCTCTATGACCTATTCTTGAAAGTAGGTGAGGGTAGTAGAGCACGGTGTTAAGAAAATGCAGATGACCCGCAGTGGCAATACTCTGGATGACTCTCCTCAGTTATTCCTGCATCTTTGCAGACCATAAACCTGGTGGAGAAACCTGGCTCAGATCTTACTAATGTGCCCCTGCAGAATCATGAACTGTGAACTGTGTTGGAATTCATTGTTGGAATGTATTTCTATGCAACAACTACAGTGATATTCAGTCAGTAGTATTTACATGTTTGGATCTATGGTATATATCAGTGGTGGCGAACCTATGGCATGCGTGCCAGAGGTGGCACTCAGAGCCCTCTCTGTGGGCATGTGCGTCGTTGCCCCAGACAGAGGGATTCAGAGCCAGGCTGCTTCCCTCCCACTCTCCATGCATGCAGAGTCTGGGAACAGCTGCGAGAGCTGGGTGGGGAGAGGGAAACCTATAAAAGGAGCAGTTTTTGCAGGAGAGTGAGTGAGTGGCCTTGGAAATGACCAGTGGTGGGTTTCAAATAATTTAACAACCAGTTCTCTGCCTCGCCTTCCCTCCGCCTTGGTTGGGGTGGGCTGCTCGGGGGGTGAGCTGGGGTGGGGGCAGGAGCTCCCAGTTGCAGAATTGCTGGAGGTCCCAGCTGGGGAGCCAGGAGGATATTTTTGGGGGGGCTGCAGGAGTCTCAGACTGGGGTGGGTGCAGGAGGGTGGGGGATCATCAAATCCTGGCTGGGGGGAAGGTGAGGGGGTCTGGCTAAGGGGGCGGTAGGGCTGGGACACCTCTTATTTTATTTATTTTATTTATTATTTATTATTTCAATTTATATCCCGCCCTTCTCCCGAAGGACTCAGGGCGGCTCACAACATTATTAAAACAAAGAAAGACCCACACACCCCACCGAATAAAACCAAATTAAAACCAAAATTTTTATGTTGTGATAATTAAAATTTCTAAAAAACCCAGTTTAAAAATCCTCCCTAGGCCAGGCCCGCTT
>NW_015390528.1:52233-57135 GCF_001527695.2 Protobothrops mucrosquamatus | reverse complement strand
CAACCTATCAAAAATAGTGCCATAAAAAACAGTATAGAAACACAAGTTAAGATAGGCAAGAAAATGATAAGTGAGCACCTGTCCAGCCTAGACGAGTTCAAATCACCAGGACCAGATGGATTACACCCCAAGGTTCTCAAGGAACTGGCAGATGTGATCTCAGAACCACTGAACTATATTTTTCAAAGATCTTGGAGCAATGGGGAACTACCAGAGGACTGGAAAACAGCTGATGTAGTTCCCATCTTCAAAAAAGGAAAAAAAAATGGATCCAGGAAATTACAGACCTGTCAGCCTGATCTCAATACCTGGGAAGATTCTGGAAAAGATAATCAAACAACGAATCAGAGAACACCTAGAGGCAAACAAAGTCATTACTAAAAGCCAAAACGGGTTTGTCAAAAGCAGATCACGCCAGAGAAACCTTATTACATTTTTTGACCAAGTGTCAAAATTAGTGGATCAGAGGAATGCTGTGGATATAATTTACTTGGACTTCAGTAAGGCATTTGATAAAGTAGATCACAACCTACTACTCGATAAGATAGAAAAATGTGGGTTAAACAGCATCACCACCAGATGGATTCGTAGCTGGCTGACCGGCCGTACTCAGCATGTGCTCCTCAATGGAACCGCATCTACATGGAGAGAAGTTTGTAGTGGGGTGCCCCATGGCTCTGTTCTGGGCCCAGTGCTCTTCAACATCTTCATCAATGATTTGGACGAGGGGATAGATGGGGAACTCATCAAATTTGCGGATGACACCAAGCTGGCAGGAATAGCCAACACTCCAGAAGTTACAGGCTTAAGATACAGGAGGACCTGGACAGACTTGAACACTGGGCGCTATCTAACAAAATGAAATTCAATGGTGAAAAAAGTAAGGTTCTACATTTAGGGAAGAAAAACCAAATGTACAGGTATAGTATAGAGGGTACCTTGCTCAATAGTAGTAACTGTGAGAGGGATCTCGGAGTCCTAGTGGACAATCACTTAAATATGAGCCAGCAGTGTGCTGCAGATGCCAAAAAAGCCAACACAGTGCTGGGCTGCATTAACAGTGGGATAGAATCAAGATCACGTGAAGTATTAATACCACTTTACAATGCCTTAGTAAGGCCACACTTGGAATACTGCATCCAGTTTTGGTCACCACAATGTAAAAAAGATGCTGAGACTCTAGAAAGAGTACAGAGAAGAGCAACAAAGATGATTGGGGGACTGGAGGTTAAAACATATAAGGAAGGGTTGCTGGAATTGGGTATGTCAAGTTTAACAAAGAGAAGGACGAGGGGGGACATGATAGCAGTGTTCCAATATCTCAGGGGCTGCCACAAAGAAGAGAGAGTCAATCTATTCTCCAAGGCCCCTGAAGGCAGGACGAGAAGCAACGGGTGGAAACTGATCAAGGAGAGAAGCAACTTAGAACTAAGGAGAAACTTCCTGACAGAACAATTAACCAATGGAACAACCTGCCTCCAGAAGCAGTGAATGCTCCAACACTGGAAGTTTTTAAGAAGAGACTGGACAGCCATTTGTCTGAAATGGTGTAGGGTTCCTGCCTGAGCAAGGGGTTGGACTCGATAACCTCCAAGGTCCCTTCCAACTTTATTATTATTATTATTATTATTATTATTATTATTATTATTATTATTATTATTATTATTATTATTATTATTATTATTATTATTATTATTATTATTATTATTATTATTATTATTATTATTATTATTAATGTAGAACCTTATTTTTTTCACTACTGAATTTCATTTGGTTAGATAGCGCCCAGTGTTCAAGTCTGTCCAGATCCTCCTGTATCCTAAGCCTGTCTTCTTGAGTGTTGGCTATTCCTGCCAGCTTGGTGTCATCTGCAAATTTGATGATTTCCCCATCTATCTCCTCGCCCAAATCGTTGATGAAGATGTTGAAGAGCACTGGGCCCAGAATAGAGCCCTGGGGCACCCCACTACACACTTACTTCCATGTTGATGCGGTTCCATTGAGGACCACACACTGAGTACCGCCAGTCAGCCAGCTACGGATCCATCTGGTGGCGATGCTGTCTAACCCACATTTTTCTAATCTTATCAAGTAGTAGGTTGTGATCTACTTTATCAAATGCCTTACTGAAGTCCAAGTAAATTATATCCACAGCATTCCTCTGATCCACTAATTTTTTTCACTTGGTCAAAGAATGTGATAAGATTTTTCTGGCATGATCTGTTTTTGACAAACCCATGTTGGCTTTTAGTAATGACTTTGTTTGCCTCTAGGTGTTCGCTGATTCGTTGTTTGATTATCTTTTGCACAATCTTCCTAGGTATTGAGGTCAGGCTGATAGGTCTGTAATTTCCTGGGTCCATTTTTTCCCCTTTTTTGAAGATGGGAACTACATCATGCATAGTGTCCCAGGAGGACCCCTGGATATCTTCTCTGAAACTGTCATGGCTATCTCACCATATGTTTGCTGCATATTTTGTGGGTGCTGCTTCCTTTATTGTTGGTTGTTGATCCTAAGAAGCAAAATTTAAACTTCAGGATCTTGTTTGTCAATTCTGGTTGCTGCATATTAATGTTTTTTTAAAAAAATATATTTAATCATATCCTCATTAGCAGGGGGAAATTAATTTTTTTAAATGCTTTTGCTCAGCAAGTGTGGGCCTAACTAAGATTCCTGTAAGAAATAATTATTTTTCTATTGGTGAGATAATAAGTGTCTGATGGTTTAATAATGAGAAAATGCCAATTAAAATAATATATACTAAGGGACAATGACAATAAAAAATAGGCCCAATTGTTCAAATTCATGTTCATTTTCCACGTAAAATGAAGAGAGTAGTTGAATATAGAAGAGGAAACTTTTCTACCTATTAAGGAATGTCAATTAAACCAGATAGCCTTTTGGATGAGTTCACTCATATTTCCAGGCAGAGAATGCTAATGTGAATCAATGCCAATATTGATATCATGGAATTAAAATACAGGACCCAAAGCAAATTTATTTATTTATTTATATCCAGTTTTTATTATTTTTACAAATAACTCAAAGCATCAAATATATCCAACAGATATTCCTCGTCCTATTTTCCCCCAAACAACAATGACCCTGTAAAGTGGGTTGGGCTGAGAGAGAGGGACTGTCCTAAAGTCACCCAGGTGGCTCTGATGGTTAAAGCAAAATTCATAGTCTTCTGCTTTTTAGTCTCTGATGTGGTATTATATTAAATATATATTATGTAATGAAAGGGGTCTCCTCCAAAGAACTAATGGAAGACATACCTAAATCAAACCAAATCAAATGAAACTTTATATGGACATCACCCAGCATACACTTCTAGTAAGGGATGAGACAAAAGAAAAATTACATATTATATAATGTACCCTAAATTGTAATAGGGTACAGTAAAAATATCTTGGTGGATGGAGAATGAATGGCTAAGACTGTTCATTAATTTTTTTTAAAAAAAAACCAGTTAAATGTATATTAAATGCTCAAAAACATTTTAACTTTTACCTTTCAAAGATGACCAATCAATCCAAAACTGATTCCCTATGATATTGAGCTAAATACATGTCTATAAAATATTCATTAGCTTTTTCCCATATTTATACAGTGGTTTATGAAATGAAGCTATAAAAACCATGAATTGCCAGCTGCCCTTTAGCCTTAAAGTCAATATGTCAAATCTCCTAAAAATATAAACAGATAGATTGTCAAAATCTTGTTAGCTTGATATATTCAAAGGAAAAAAGGTTAGGTAAAACAATCTGATGTACTACATTCTCTTTATTAGTTGTTCCCTGTGGTTTAGCTCAGGCCGCAAAACAATGAGGTAGCATTTTGGCAAGAATATGCATCCCAGTAATGCAGCGCTGGAAGACAAGATGGAGAAGACCTCCACAGCTACCATGGCTTTGCCTTTTGTGCTCAGATAGGCTGGAAAGAAGGAGACCCACACACTGCAAAAGGCCAACATGCTGAAGGTGATGAACTTGGCTTCATTGAATCTGTCAGGTAATTTACGGGCAAGGAAAGCCACAATGAAGCTGGCAATGGCTAAGATACCCATGTAGCCCAAGACACAGTAGAAAAAGAAACCTGACCCCTCATTGCACTGTAAAATCATTTCTTGGAGCTCTGAATGCATGTCCAATTCAGGGAATGGGGGAGATGTTGACAACCAAAGAGTACAAATACATACTTGAATAAGAGAACAGGAAAGGACAGCAGCAAAGGCCAATCTTTTCCCCACCCACTTCCTCATTTTTGATCCAGGTTTAGTGGCCATGAAAGCCACAACCACCGTGATGGTTTTGGCCAGTACACTAGAAATGGCCACTGAGAAGGTAATTCCAAAAGTTGATTGTCTAAGAAGGCAGGTCACTTTGCCAGGTTGGCTGAGAAATAAAAAAGAGGAGAGAAAACAGAACAAAAGAGAGACAAGAAGGGTATAGGTGAGGGATCTGTTGTTGGCTCTGACAATGGGAGTATCCCTGTGTTTAATAAAAGTTCCAAGTACCCAAGATGTCAAGATGAAGAAACCAAGAGTGACTGAGGCTAAACCGACTCCTAAAGTTTCTTCAAAAGTTAGAAAGACCAGCAGTTTCAGGATACAGCCTTTCTTTTCTTTATTTGGATAATGATCTTCTGAACATTCAAAACAGTCATCCATATCTGGAAAGAAAAGCCAATGAATTTGTCATCTATCTGTTAGATCGCGCAGGCAGTAAGACACGAGTCGAGTGACAGTCAGCTCTTGGTTTATTGGCAAGGCATAAGGTAAATCCGGACTGGCTCTCTGGGCCAGGGGAGCCCTCTTTTATGGGATTCCCCTGGCTTGTAATCACACAATTCCATTGGCTGGCAAGACCCTGTTGCTAGTTAGCCAACCAGCAACGGGC
>NW_015390528.1:31531-48820 GCF_001527695.2 Protobothrops mucrosquamatus | reverse complement strand
TGTTGCTAGTTAGCCAACCAGCAACGGGCATGAAACTGTATGCAGATGGAGAAGGGCAATCACCCTTAATGGGCGATCAATGGTGAAGGGCAATCACCCTTAATGGGCGATCAATGGTGAAGGGCAATCACCCTTAATGGGTGATCAGGATATGCATAGGGGATTAAGGGGGGGGAATACAAAGAACACAACACTATCCATTTTGTGTTTTTGAAAATTATAGCCTGTGTGGATGCGAGTTCTCATTCTTTTCTGTAATGTACCTTTCTGATAAAATGCTATTTAGAGTAGAATAGAAAAGAACAGAACAGAACAGAATAGAATAGAAACTTTATTGTACACTAATTGGCATACATTAAAATGGAATTTCATTGCATACAGCTCTCAAAGGGACATGTCCATCCCTGTATTTTATCTTGACTTTAAGATGCTTTTGTTTTCTACGTGGAGAACTATAGTTGGTTCTACAAATATCCATCCTTTGTGCCTTGGACGATAAAATAACTGATCCGTTCCTAAGACATCTGTGACCTAGTGAAATTCCCTTTGCTTCTTCATATTTTCCGGTTTTTATGGAAGTTAAAACTTGGAAAATGGCAGATCACATGGAAAAGAAATGTTGCATTCATTGCTGCTAAACTGACCTTAATCAGTTTATAGCACTCAGAATGTTGAGGGTGAAGGTTCATTCTCTCAACTTTTTGTTACCAGGCTATGTAACATTTTCAGTGACATTTAGGAGATTTCTATTTCAGTGCTTTACTATTTATAAGTGCTTTAGGTGGGGATGTGTCAAGTGAGAGTCTTATGATGGGTCAGGTATGAGTCATCAGAGAGGGGCTTGTGATGGGCCTTGTGATGGGGAAGGTACTTCAGGTCATGTTCATTGTAGAGTGTGAATTATCAATGGCTCAGGTATGAGTCATCAGTGAGAGGATGGTGATGGATCTTGACCCCCTGATAATTCACATCATCCCATGGCCCTGACCTGAAGTAACCTCCCCATCACGAGCCCATCTCTGATGACTCACACCTGACACATCATAAGACCCTCACTTGACACACCCACAGCTGAAGTCCTTATAAAGCAGATATATGAAACACAAGGCCTGCGGGTCAGGGCCGGCCTGCCAAGGGCCCAAATTTGGCTCCTGGAGCTGTTCCAGAAATGGCAAGTGACTGGCCCCAGCTGCCCCAGTCCATTGCCCAAGCCCTGGCCCATCCCAACCTGGCTGGGCACCCTTGCAGTGCACACACAGGGAATGGCAAGTGCTTGGATGCTGGTGGTGCACAGGAACAACTGCAGCTCATTTGCCTCACCGTGCTCTGCCCCTCCCAGCTTCTCCCCACCTCTCCACACCTTTCCTGTCACGCCTGGCCATGCCCTGCTTTGTTGGCCCTCTCCTCATCTGGCTCTACTTTGCCAGGCCTCACGTCACCACATCCAGCTCCCTGTTGTTGGTTCAGGCACCAAAGCACCACTGAAAACAGTGGAGTCTGTATGTGCGCCTGCCTTGCCCGCATCAGCCAATCTGTCCATGGCATGCTACAGCTGATTTGAGGTATGGAGAGCATGGCTGATGGGTGAGTTTGTAGCAGGCACACAAACAGACTCTGCTCTTTTTGGCGGCCCTTCTTGCCACTGGGGCTGCTGCTCACCTTCCTAGGCACTAGTGCCTCCATGCCCCACTCACTGGCCTGATGTCACAGCCTGTAAGGCTTCCCTTTCACTGGTATCATCCTGCCCCCTAGTGGGAAAGCCACAGCCGGTGGCAGCATGGCGACCGTGACACTGTTAATATCTCCTCCTCCCCTCATAACTTCTTGAGCATGTAGGAGACAGAATGGGACTTTTAGGCCATGGGGATTCTGCCTGCCAGCATGTGATAGGAGATCGCAGGGGTTTTCGGGGGGACACGGCAGGTGAACGATGGTGGCATGCAGTTTCTGGTATGTGTGGGGCTCAGAAGCAAAACTGCCCTTTCGGCAGATGTAGTGTCAATCCGGTGTGAAATTGATAACCTACCAGTTCCATTAGAAATCTTTCCTTCTAGGCATGGAACACAGTCATAGCAACAGAACTGACTGCCTTCAGCCCTTCTCTTCCAGGATCCTGGGGAACAGGGGTCATTACACAAAGAAACAGGAAGAACCTACAGACATAAACATAGCCATTGATATGAAAGAATCTCGATTAAACAATGGAAATGATTTACATTGACTTACATAAATGACCCTTAACATTGTTAACATTTTACAGAGGTTTAGGGTTAGGGTTATTTATTCCTTTGTATCTGAACATGATTGAGCCATAGTGGCTCAATGGTTAGAATGCAGTATTGCATGCTAATTCAGGTCATTGCCAGGAATTCAGTCCTCACTGGCTCAAAGTTGACTCAGCCTTCTATCCTTCTGAGGTCAGTAAAATGAGGGCCCAGATTGTTGGGGACAATATGCTGACTCTGTAAACTGTTTAGAGAGGGCTGTAAAGAACTATGAAGCAGTATATACTGTACGTCTAAGCACTATCACTATTACTTTTTAATAATGTAATAAATCAACAGCCCAATTGCTATTCATACTTGGTTAAAACCAGGATGCCAAAGGATTGTGTTCTCAATGATAACTTCTTTTCCTTTTGGAGCATTAGGGTGTAACTTTCCAGCTTTAACTCTCTGAAAGGATCTGTTTGGGAAAATGATCATGTTGATAATGTCAAAGCCACCTGGACCTTCTCTTCTGTTTTTAAAGAAGACTTTTTCTCCAGCTGAGTTGTTAAAAGAAATCTCTTGAAGAAACTGATGGAGCTACTTGAAGGAAAAGAAGAAAGTGATTTAAAAAGGAAACAATGCATCAGGAATTTCTCTTTCTTTTACTCTTCCTTCCACGGAAACCAAACAACATTCCCTGTCTTCAAATACAGAAGAAGAAAATGTCAACAGATCAAGAACAATCATTAACTGAAATATGGAACTTACTTTATCAATTAATCATCATGAGTACTTTAAAGACAGCAAAATCAGCAATTCTTCTGGTAATTTACCATAAATCTAAAAACCAACATCATTTCATGGAATTAACACACCTCTGCTACAATAGAACAACTGTCATAAGTTTTATGTTCCCAGGATAACAAACCTGCCTTGATTAAATTTCAAAAAATTAGTAAAAAATGAAATGTTCCCATTTCAGAAAGATTTGTTGGGCAAAAAACAAAGACTGCCTTCAGATGCCTCTCCATTGTATTCTTGGAACCAGGACTGATGAATTTATAAGTCAGGAAAGAAGAAATTGTGATTAATGGAATGATGGTAGATACATTCATCCCTTTGACTAGACCAAAATTTGCAAAGGCAGTATTACTTTTAAATATCTTTTATTCCGTAACAAAGAACAATCTCTTACAATAAAACTCTAGTTGCTTTAGGATCTCTAATGATATGTGGCCATAGGCCAGGCCAAACAAGTCATATCACATTGAGAATTACTATTTGCTAAAACAAAAGATAGGAATGGCATGGGGAGATTACCTGCCAAGGCTGCAGATTTGGAAATTCAACCCTTTGAATTTTTGTCCACTTGGGACTTGATGTCATTGCCTCATGCAAAGAATGTGCCACTGCATAAACAGCATTGTAGATACTGTAGCTTTGGCTAGTCATCTTCAACTCAAACAGAGGTGCAGGCAGATTCTCCAAATTCTCTTCCCCACTACAAACTCCATTGATAGATGAAGGTAAGTTTGCCTTTAAAAACACACAGTCAAACAATTGTTGCCAAACCTCTTGAAGAAATCCATCTTTGTGGATTGAAGGTTTGATGACTTGAAGAAATTCTTTGAAGCCTTGAATGTCTCTTGAATGCACTGTAAAGGAAAGAGCCCCATGGTACATCTGAAGATCCCAACTCCTTTGAGTTCCCGTCAGTATGAAATCAATTGGGTTCATCAGGATCCAAACCTTTGTAAATATTGATATGTCTTTATTTTCTGGATCACGTAGAAACATGACAGTTCTGAGCCACACTATTGTGAATGATTCTCCATAGACAAGAAAAACATTCGCTTTCCGATCCATCAATTTATCAGAAATAATTGAGACTGAATCGAACAATTCTGACAAATCTTCTAAGTGGATATGTTGTGGAATTGTTTGTGTGAAAGCTAAACAGATCCCATTCTGTGAAATCAATGGCTGCAGTTTCTGCAAAAAACGTTCTCCCTTAGTTTCAAAAGTAAAGACTCCAATCCACCTCCATCCAAAATGGAGGAAAAGTTGTATAACTCCCATGTACTGATAGTCCTCATTTGGCACCATGCAATAAAGTGAAGATAATTTGTTACTCTGAAATTCTTCCTGGGCAAAAGAGCCATAGGTCAACTACAGGAAAAGAATGAAAGAAGGAAGGAAGGAAGGAAGGAAGGAAGGAAGGAAGGAAGGAAGGAAGGAAGGAAGGAAGGAAGGAAGGAAGGAAGACAGACAAAGAGAAAAAGGAAAGGAAGAGAAGGGAAGGGAACGGAAGGGAACGGAAGGGAAGGAAAGGAAAGGAAAGAAGGAAAGGAAAATTATTATTTATGATAACCAGTGAAAAAAGATGGAAAAATGACTCCTGGATGGAAACTGAACAATTGAAAAGTTCTCAAACTCTAGTTGCATTATGGATTTGATGAACATTAAAGCAATAAAACCTCCAAGATGAAATATTTTCTCACTGAATGAATATAACTGGACTACAAGCTAAATTTAGTTTGCTACTATAGACTTCCAGATAGTTCATGTCTATGAACAGCCTGAAACCTGCTAACTATCTGAGCATGTAACCTCTTTCTAGCTTAGGAAAAAGCTTTTTAAGAGCTAGGGTTATTGTGTTATCTTCTGCCGTTCTCTGCCCCAGGTAGAGAATGCATGAAACACTATCCACAAGACTCTGGAGGAACAGAAATAGTCAAGTATGTCTTCATTTACTGCAATTATTATAGAAATCTCCAAAAGTAACATAAAGCTCCAATCCTTCAACAATTTCCAGGCAAATCAGTTGAATTTTACATTCAGTTATTATTAATAGACACCAACCCACACATAGCAAAGAGAGTTGTCACTATTATTGGGTGACTTGGTGGAATCTAGCAGTGAAAATGTGAAAAAGTGAAAATGCTGGATAGCCTTGAGTTGGGGATGGGCAGGAAGTGACTGAAAGCAGATCCTCCCTAAAACCATGAGACATGATAGCAGTGTTCCAATATTTATGAGTTCCTACAAAGATGAGAGGGTAAACTAGCTTCCAAAGCACCAAAGGCAAGAGGAGAAACAATGAATGGAAACCAATCAAGGAGATAAACAACCTAAAAATTAGGAGAAATTTCCTAATGGTGAGAACAATCAACCAATGGAACAGATTGCCTCCAGAATTTGTGAGTGCTGCATCACTGGAGCATTTGAAAAAGAGACTGGAAAATCAATTATGTGAAATTGTATATGGTCTCATGCTCAGAGACTTTATGTACCAATTGTGTAGCATGTGCTAGCCAGCCTTTTCACTCCTTCTCTCAACACAGCTCCAGAATTCAACTACATGTAGTAGTCATACCGGAAGATCAGATGACCATCTCAAATAAGATTAATTTTGTACTGTAATTTGTGGTTTAAATTTTACTTTTGTAATATTTCAAATAAAAGATTTTTATTTTCTTGATTGATTACTTTGAGCCAACCTATTGGGTTGTGAGAAAAAAATTGTAGAAGGGAGAAAAAGTGGAGTTAATTGAAGTCCTACGGAAAGGCATGCCCAAAAAATAATCTCTGATATTCATTTAAAAAGAAAGAAAAGTTTCTCTTTCAGCCTTCTGCTAAAATTACCTGTGGAATCTTGAAGATACTTATAATTTGTGCCATGTAGGATGAAGTAGGAACATCTAATCCTCCAATGATGGCCATGAGATTCTTCTGGGTATAACATTTGTAGTTAGAGACAAATTCCTGGGATTTGAAAAGTAGGTCCAGAGTGGAGCGATAGGTCATGCTTGGGTTGTAGTAACTATCATAGATGTGGAACCCAAGGGTGATGTTAGGTAAGATCTGGGAGTCCTCATTGATCTCCTTCACAGCAAAGGCCAAGGCAAGGACATGCTGGTAGAATTTGGTTATTACACTGCAAATAAATTAAATACCCCATTGAAAATAGAATTTCACAATTCTTATAAGGAGGCATGCTCTCTATATGAATAACAAACCATCTCTCTTGGAAGTAGGCATAGAATATCCTTTCTAAAATATTCAATAATTTCCACAGAGTTCAGTTCTGCATTTTACCTGGTGTTTTCATGATTTGCAGCCACTATATACAACAGCAAATAAAAGTAGTGACATTTTTTAGTTAACAAATATACTTCTAACAATTTGGGCACAAAGTATAATAGGAACAGCTTCAGCAAATATCATTTATTTACTGTATGTATGTTTTGTAAGGGGTGATCATGGAGAACATTTTTTAAATTACCTCAAGCTCATTAAATTATACAATAAATTAAACATTATATTAAAGTCCTTCTCATGAAAGTTTGGTGTAAAATGTCCTTCAATAGACCTCTTGCACTAAACTTTCATGCATTTCATGAGAAGGTCTTTAATATAATGTAAAGAAAGCATATAACAGAAATTTTGGGGGACCTGGCTAAGCTAAGAAAATATATGGGAAAAATAAAAATTCTTACAGAGGTAAGTCATAAGGTTTTAGAGAAGGGTGTTCCTTAAATTCAGTTTCATAAAAGTGGTAAAAAATGTGAGACACCATCCCACCAATGACAAGATCACCAGGCTGGAACCACTCATGTGGAATAGGGAAAGCTTCACTTGAAGGGCATCTCAGAGTAACTACCTTGTGCATCAGGAACATCAAAAGGAATAACATCTTCATGTTTTTGGGATGGTGAAAATATTTGTCTGTTCCAGGGTATGTATGCACCCCAATGGTTCATCCACTGTTTAATCCAAAGATTTTATCTGAAAATGCTCTTCATGGGACAATCCATCAATTTCTGTTTGAAGAGCCATGCATGTGCCAATTTGAATATCACCAGGATCAGAATATATATTCTGCAAGGAAGAAAGGCAGGAGGGAACGTGACACAATGAATCAGACAGGATCATTATTATCCCTTGTGCCAATCTCCCTGTGGTTCAAAAGTTAATTAACAACCAAACAGATACCTTGATTGTTGTTGAATTGAAATGCCTTCATGCAAAGTCTTTAATATTTGAGCCTGGCTAAAAAAATATAGTGATTCCTGTAGATAATTGTTTTATTTTTCATGGAGGAGCAGGTGGAGTTTTTGCCTCACAGTCAGGAGGCTGTGAATTTGATCCTAGGTAGTGGCAGATGTTTTTCTCTTTGGGCACAGAGAGAAAATATCTGCTGTGAACTCCATGTAGGCATCAGGAAGGGCATCAGGCCAGTAAATGCTCAGGTCCATTCAGTCACCCTGATTCCACCCGAAAGCAAGGGATTACAGGGTCATTAAAAAACTTTTATTTTTCATGAGAGAATAAGTGGCTGATAGTTTAATTATTTTTTAAATGAACACATGTCAATATAACTAGTCTAAGTTAGGGCACCACGAATCACAATAAGAACTATTGAACTAGTACACAAAGAAGAGAAAAAATGTGGTTACTGAGTGTGACTGTCAGAATTTTCATGGCTCTGTTTCAATAGGTTGTGTGTTCCACCAACAAATCCTTGTCTTTATGCATAATGTCCCATGAGGACCCCTATATCTTCTCTGAAACTGTCATGGCTACCTCACCATATGTTTGTGGCTTTTTGGGTGCTGCTTCCTTTATTGTTGGTTTTTGATCCTAAGAAGAAAAATCTGCATAAACATCAGGATCTTTTTTGTCAATTCTAAGAATGGGTGCTGCACGTTAATCTGTTTTTTTAAGCTATATTTAATCATATTCTCATTTGCAGTAGAAATTGCCAGGTTTTATATTCAATGAATTTACAGATGATAAATCAGGCATATATGATAATAATCCTGCTTTAATTTTCTTCCTAAAAAAAATTCCTTTTAGGCTTTGCTTAAATGACAATCCAGCGGTCTCCCCAAAGTTATGCAGAGGGCTGCCCAAATTGACCATGAATTTAAACCTGCATCTCCCTAATCTTTCTTTTATTGGCTAAAAAAGAACCTATGTAAGCATTTTTACATGTTTTCACTTTTGTTGTAACTGCATGAGAATTAGAGAGGGCAATCCTCTTTAGAGATGGGATGGATTCCCTCCCAGCCAGTTCCAGCCTGACTGCAAGGTTGCTGAGCCCTGAGGATGACCCGTTATCTGTCCCATACCTCAGCACTCTCAAAACAACCTTGCAGCACTGTATTGGCTGCTGATGGACTGGTCAGGGGGGTTGGGTTTCGAAATGGGAAGAATAGCTTGATGGTTTGTGCGGGATCATTAGATTCTGCCTGACCTTACTGCAATCTTTACTGTTTCTCAGTAAAAGTTCTTTTGATTAACCTTATGGTGTCAAGAGTTGTACTTTCCTGAGAAAACTAGTTGGGGCAGGTTCTTACATTAGGCAGAATCTGCAATAGTGGTCAACCCGGAGAGGTTGACCATGCAAGGAATGTTTGTACAAGGCAGCTATCTCTATCTATCTATCTATCTATCTATCTATCTATCTATCTATCTATCTATCTATCTATCTATCTATCTATCTATCTATCTATCTATCTATCTATCTATCTATCTATCTATCTATCTATCATCTTCATTAGAACATTCACAATATTTTCCACATATATTTTCATCTTTGTGGTCTCTTCCTGTACAAGATAGAGCTTCAGATTTATTTCAAGATTTCACCTTTGCTTTTCATACCAAATGCCACAATTATCTCTTTTTTAAAAAACAACAACAATTTTTATTAGTTTTCCATTTTACACCAACAGAAGCTTAAGAGCCAACGTAAAGATATGGTGGTCAATTACAAAAGAAATAATAACATTATAAATATACAATTCACACAATATTTCTTAAAATTTCCCTCTCTATCTATGTAGAATATTATAATCAAATAAATTCATTCAAATCAATTCATTCATTAATATATCTAAATATAAGTTCCCTTAATCAGTAAAAACTTTCAACCGCTCAATATCAATATAATAATCAAATTAGTACAATACTAAAACCAATTCATTCATTAATATATCGCTAGATATAAATTAAATGCTTAAATCTAAACTAACACTCTCTATCTATTTAAATTATTGTAATCTCATTAGTACATTTCTAACACAAATTTTCCTTAAATATATCGCCGAATATGAATTTCATTAATCAATAAACGTTTACAAAAGCTCATTATCTATCCCAAAGATCCTGTTTTAGACTTTATTAATTTTTCAAATATTTAAATTTAAACTAACCTATTTATTTCACTATTCAGGGGCCCCAAATTTCTCTTATTTAAACATATTAGCTCCAAAAATAAATTCTTACATTTCTCAGCTATATTTATATTCTTTTTCAATAATTCTCCAATTATTAATTCCATCTCATTCCCAAAAAAAACCACAAAAAAGAAAAAACAAACATACACAAAAATATATATTTTTATATATTTCATTATTAAATTCTAAATCATTTCATAATAGCCTCCCTTTTAACAAAATCCAAATCCAAGACAGTCCAAATCACTATAAAACCTGTACCATCCATAATTATCATCTCAAATTTAATATTTATATCTTATTCTGGGTTTCTTTCTATTCCAAATAGGTTTCCATAGTCGAGTCTCTAGTTCCGCAAATAGCTCTCCCATTGTCTCCTGCCACACTGTACACAGCAACAAGAGGTCTCCCATTGTCCATTTTATTAGGCTGATATAAGAGTTATAGCCATTCTGAAAAGCTCATACCAAAACGTCATTTCCCATCTTTTTTAAAGTTGCATAAACTTTAGTTGAAATCATTTTTTTAGTATAGTCCTCTTTAGTCAAGTTTTGCTTTTCTTCCAATAGAATTTCCTCTATCAGAAAGTCAAATGGTATCTGCAAATCAGCTTGTCCTTCTGAAGTAAACTCCTCCATTTCCTTATTATAGGTCATTTGTCCATTAATATACAAGGCTTTTTCCCAGTATCAATTGATAATCCAAATGTACATTTGCTTCTTCCATCTCAGTGGACTGAGAACAAGTCTCTTGAATATAAACTGCAGTTTCAGTTAAACCTTGTGCTTGACTTTGTCGATGTAAAGAAATCTCCTTTCTGCAGGCAATTATCATCTCCGTGTTTTCCAAAATATTGTCCAAAATATACTTATAAATAGAATCTGAATGGGTTTCCTCCATTTATATTTGAAGACATTATCTTTTGGGGGGAGACTGTATTTAAAGGCAATCAATCAATATCCATCTCCTCCCAAGTTTCTTAGTCTTTTTCCTTTGTACAAATTCCAAGAGAAAAAAAAATAGCAAGAACAATACGTAGTTTCAGCAGAAGATGTCCCCCGACAAATAATCAAAGTTAATCAAATAATCAGTCTTTTCGGACACCATAAAAAATAAAAGAAAACAATACTCTCCAAATACATAACATCTTAAATCTCTCTAAAAAAATTTCTTGGGGCTCCCAAGTATCCAAAAATAAAATCAGCCATTAAAACAAAAATAGATTTAGTTCTTTTCTTAAGCTTCTCTTCCCCCATTTAAAATGCCACTTCAACAAAAGGGGAAATAATTCCAAAAAAGAACTTTTCACAGGAAAAAAAAAGAAAATAGAGGTAAGANATAATATAATATAATATAATATAATATAATATAATATAATATAATATAATATAATATAATATAATATAATATAATTAATATAATATAATATAATATAATATAATAATATAATATAATATAATATAATATAATATAATATAATATAATATAATATAATATAATAATATAATATAATATAATATAATATAATATAATATAATATAATATAATATAATATAATATAATATAATATAATATAATATAATATAATATAATATAATAATAATAATAATAATAATAATAATAATAATAATAATAATAATAATAATAATAATAATAATAATAATAATAATAATAATAATAAAAGTTGGAAGGGACCTTGGAGGTCATCAAGTCCAACCCCCTGCTCAGGCAGGAAACCTTATACCATAAAAATTATAAAAGCTAAACTAAAAAAGCAGTAAATCAAATCACTCTTTATTATGGTAATTGACTAGCATACATATCTAATAAAGCAGACATGTCAAACACAAGGCCCAGGGGCCGGATGCGGCCATGAAGTGGTTTCATGTGGCCCGCGAAGCCATCCTGGATACAGTGAGGGAAAGGCCCCCGCTGCCTTGGCTCTGGCCCAGGCCAGCCGGGAGCCAATATACAATTTTGTGGTGGCCATCTTGGCACTTGCCCTGGTGGACCATGCCTTGGCACTTGCCCCGGTCCCACCCCCTTCTGCCAGAGACCCTCAGATCTGTCCCAATCCTGCCCAGGCCCCCACAGGCACTCTTGACGCAAATGATGTAGAACTGGCCATGCCCACACAGTAGGCCACACCCACTCCATCCATGTCCACCCAGTAGGCTGCACCCACTCTGGCCACACTCACCCGGCCCCCCAAGGGCAGCCACAATGCTGATGCGGCCTTCAGTGAAATTGAGTTTGACACCCCTGTAATAAAGCATGTGGCAGAATACATTTCTTTTCACTATTTTTTCATATTATTAAAATATGATAAAATGTTACAGTGGAAATCAAATGATGGTTAGAAAGTGAATAGTTATGATCAAGTATAAAACATTTTTTAAAAATGCATTTATATTTCAGAAATTCTATAATTTTCACATTTCAAAAAAACCCCTAACCAATACAAAACTGATTCCATGTTAAATACATACTCATAAAATGTAATTAACTTTTTACTACACTTATCAAATTGTTTAAGAATGGAAAATATAAAAACCATGTACATGGCAGCTGCAAACTTTGGACATCCTTTGAGTTAACATCTCTAGTATCCTAACATTAACTAAGGAAGTTGGATTCTCATATCCTTGTTATCTTGGAATGTTGAAAGAGAGAAAGGGTTAGGCAAAAGAATTTTGGAAAGTTATTGCAAATGAGCATGAGCACTTCTGTTGGAATGGGTGACCATAATAAATCTTAATAATCATATTTTTTAAATTTTCTCTTAATGACTATAATCCCTTGCATCGGGGTGGAGTCAGGGCAACTGAATGGAACTGATTGTTTACTGACCAGATGCTCTTCCTGATGTCTACATGAAATTCACAGCAGACAATTACTCATTGCACTCAGAGAGAGAAATATCTTCAGCTATCTAGGATCGAACTCATAGCCTCCTGACTGTGAGGTGAGAGCTCCACCTCTAGGCCACTGCACTGCATAATAATTCTCCATAAATCATTCTTTGACAGAAATAAAAGCTATATTTTTCTACACTTTTCTGTCAGCAGTTTGTCATACCAAGGAAGATTACATTATGTATTAAGTCCTCTTTATGAGTTGCTCTTTGTGGTTTAACTCAGGCCGGAAAACAATGATGTAGCACTTTGGCAAAAATATGCATCCCAGTAATGCAGCACTGGAGGACAAGATGGAGAAGACCTCCACAGCTACCATGGCTTTGCCTTTTGTGCTCAGATAGGCTGGAAAAAAGGAGACCCAAATACTGCAGAAAGCCAACATACTAAAGGTGATGAACTTGGCTTCATTAAAGCTGTCAGGTAATTTACGGGCAAGAAAAGCCACAATAAAGCTGGCAATGGCTAAGATACCCATGTAGCCCAAAACACAGTAGAAAAAGAAAGCTGACCCCTCATTGCACTGTAAAATCATTTCTTGGAGCTCTGAATGCATGTCCAACTCAGGGAACGGTGGAGATGTTGACAACCAAAGCGTACAAATACATACTTGCAAGAGAGAACAGCAAAGTACAGTAGAAAAGGCCAATCTTTTCCCCACCCATTTCCTCATTTGAGACCCTGGTTTAGTGGCCATGAAAGCCACAACTACAGTGATGGTTTTGGCCAGTACACTAGAAATGGCCACTGAAAAAGTGATGCCAAAAGTTGGTTGTCGGAGAAGGCAGGTCACCTTGTCAGGTTGGCTGAGGAACAACAAAGAGGAGAAAAAACAGAGCAGAAGAGAAACAAGAAGGGTGTAGGTGAGGGACCTGTTGTTGGCTTTGACAATGGGAGTATCCCTGTGTTTAATAAATATTCCAAGTGCCCAAGAAGTCAAGAAGAAGAAACAAAGAGATGCTAAAGCTAAAGTATTTCCTAAGGGTTCTTCAAAAGTTAGAAAGACTACCTGTTTCAAAATACAGCCTTTCTTTTCTTTATTTGGATAATGATCTTCTGAACATTGAAAACAGTCATCCATATCTGAAAGAAAAGTCAAGACATGTGGTTATACATTCCATATTTTTGAAAATAATATTCTTTATGGGTGCCAACTGTTATCCCTTTCAAGTTTTCTATTGGCTATCAGTTGGATCATGTTTCTATGGAATTGCAGTTTTTCCATCATTGTATCAGTTGGGACCAGCATAAAAGAAGTACAATGGGAAGGGCAATTATTCTATGAAATGGAGTTCTGTCTAGCACAGTGGTGGTGAACCTATGGCACGCGTGCCGGAGGCAGCACTCAGAGCCCTCTCTGTGGACACGCGTGCCGTGCCCCGGAGATGGCGAGGGACTGGCCCCTATTACCCTGGCCCCACCCACCCAGTCTGCCATTACCACCGCGGCCACGCTCACCCGGCACCTGGTGATAAATAAGTGGGTTTTGGGTTGCAGTTTGGGCACTGGGTCTCTAAAAGGTTCGCCATCACTGGTCTAGCATTTTCAAATTTATAAACATTTAAACCATTTAGACTTTTCCCATTTTTCCTAAACATGGAGCAGAAATCTGTGAGGACGGATATTAAAGTTTAACTCTTATGGGCAACCTTTGAATTCAGAACAACAGATTTTGATTCACAGGTATAGAAATGAATATTCACCTTGAAGAACTCCCAATACTATTTGTTACACTACAGTAGTGTATTACAGTTTGCTTAGTTCTATCTAATGAAAACTTGCTGGAATGTTTAACCTACCCTTTTGATCTGAAATTTTCCCTTCTGGGCAAGGAACACAGTTGTAGCAACAGAACTGTTTTCCTTCCAACCCTTGTTTCCAATAGCCAGGGTAGCAATGGTCATTACACTGAGAAAATGGAATAACCTGGTGATAAACATAAAAGATTTTGCAAAGGGAAATTTTTAAGCAGTTTGTATTGTTCTCCTTTATAATGGAGGGGGGAGAGAGAAGAATATTTGAATTCCTAAAGGGTTAGTCCAGGTGTATTTATAAGGTAAAGGTTTCCCTGTCTAGATGTGTCTGACTCTAGGGCACAATGCTCATCTCTATTTCTTGTCCAAGGGAGCTAATGTTGTCTGAAAACATTTTCCATGATCATGTAGCCAGCATGGCTATATGCCAAAGGCCCCTGGAACACTATACCTTCCCACCAAAGTGGTACCTATTAATCTACTCACATTTGCATGCTTTTGAATTCCTAGATAGACAGAAGCTGAGGTAGGAATGGGAGCTCACCCTGTTGCCCTTAGGTCTCAAACCCTGGCTCTCAGCTTTCCAGTTGACAAGCTCAGTATCTTTAACCACCAAGCCATCACATATTTATACTATCCATTAAGATGTTGACATTATAAGGATGTGCAAAGAGCACATTTGGAGAATGGCAGGGTGAATAAATAGCAATAGGTGTGAATGAGAAGAAGGAAGGAAGGAAGGAAGGAAGGAAGGAAGGAAGGAAGGAAGGAAGGAAGGAAGGAAGGGGGAGGGAGGGAGAGAGAGGGAGGGAAGGAAGGGCAGTAGCAATATTACTTAGATTTATATACTGCTTCACAGTGCTTTACAGCCCTCTCCAAGCAGTTTACAGAGTCAGCATATTGCCCCTAACAATCTGGATCCTTAGTTTACAGACCTTGGAAGAATGGAACATTGAGTCAAGCTTGAATCAGTGAGACTTGAACTGCCAAACTGCTGGCAACCAGGAGTCAGCAGAAGTACCCTGCAGTACTGCAGTCTAACCACTGTGCACCAGGGCTCTTGAAATATGTGTGATTGCGAATGAAAATAAAACCTAAATATGAAAAACTGTCTTTTACATTACAATGTCATTTTGTCAATTTGATGAATGCTTGATCATTGACAATATTTGTACATAATATGCCATTTTTCTTTCAAAAAAGACAAATTAGACTTCTAAAGAGACTATGTTCAATATTGGATCATAACAGATCAAATAGTTGATTAAATGATCCACACCTGGTTAAAACCTGGGTGCCAGATAATCAGCTCTTCATCAATGAATAATTCCTTCCTGTTGAGAATATGAGGATCCATCTTTCCAACTCTAACTCTCTGAAAGGATCTATTTGGAAAAGTGATCAAGTTGGTGATGTCGAATCCACCTGTTGCTTCCCCTTTCTCATTCAGGAAGACTCTCTCCCCAGCTGAATTGTTAAAAGAAATGCCTTGAAGAAATGAATGGAGCTACTTGAAAGAGAATGAAAGAGAGGGGGAATCATGAAAGGGTAATAATGAAAAAGTGGCCAGTATATTTAACTTTCACTTACTCTTTCTTCCCATTGCTCTAACAAACATCAAATAAGTACACTTAGAATATAGATCATCTATATTTCAGAGAAAGACACAGGTCTGTTCTATTATTAATTTAATGTTACTTACAAGGAAAAAAAGAAACAATAGCAGTTAACAAATCAAAATCAAAACAAATTATTGACATTATACAACTTGATTTAGATATGATTTATATCCACTATTTAAACAATTTGACAATCAAATTTGGACCATATCTAAACTCATCCTATATTGTTTGCTCTTCATTAGTACAATGAAGACCTGACACATTTCCTTTAGCCAGATTTTATCATCTGAGATTCAATTGTTTTGAGAGAGAGAGAGAGAAAGAGAGAGAGAGATTAAGAGAATGAGAGAGAGAGAACTCTTTCAAACATAGAGTTGTTTCCAAGGGTGGAGGCCCGCAGCTGAAAAGGACTGATGTTTGATCCATACCTCTTGAACATTGATAGAGAGAGAGAATGCTCTCCATCCCAACTCTGAAATGTTCATGAGCCAAGGAGAAGTAGATAAGGGAACCGGCTGAGGATAATTTTGGATAAGAATAATTGTTTACAAGCTAATATAAAAAGTGAAATGTCTACATTTCAGAAATGTTTTGGGGCACAAAAAAAGAAAGGCTGCCTTCAGACACAAGACAATTTAATTCTTCTTGGAACCAGGTTGGATAAATTTACAAGACAGGCCAATTCTATGTGGAGGTGAAAAGTTTTTTATACAATGAAAGTTGATGCATAAATCCCACTGACTATACCGAAATTAGTAAAGACATGGTTTATGTCCATCCTCTTTTATTTTATAAAAGAGACCACTTTGATTAGAGACATTGGACTAGACAGCTATATAAGACACAGGAAACTGTTTGTGGACTTTCTACATGCTAAATATAATAACAGATGGTTAACAGAGGGATTTGAAGATTGGTGCAATATTTAGCTCAACCTGTTGACTGCCTTTTCTTCTTGGAACCTACATGTTAAATGTTAAATTTAATTGATCACTTTTACCTCCTTTTTTGTGCACTATTTTTTTGGGGTTGTGGTGTTTAGGGTTGAATGTATATTTTTGTTTTGTTACATTTTATTTGTTTGTTTTACTGTTCTGTATTTTTTTTTTATTGAAAATTTTATAAAATTTTACAATATAAATCCCCCCCTTCCCCAACCCACCCTTCCACTCCCCCTCCCTCCCCCATCACTTCCCAGTGCCAATCACAGGGTTAACAATAAAATAATCATAATCTAACTAACATTAATCAACTATTAAAATAACATATCTATAACCTCCTTTAACTCTCTTTTAAACAAATATACAGTTATTAAAAACAATAATAATAACATTACTTTAATAACTAAAAATAGTACTAAGTAAACTATTCTAACCTTTATACAACAATAATACTCTAAAATTCACTCAAAAACCAAATGATATTTTTTGGTCCCATATTTACGCTCAATATAATCTATCCATCTTCTCCAAACCAAAATATATCTTTCTTGTGAATAATCCTTCACATAAGCGGAAATCTTGGCCATTTCTGCTAAGTTCGAG
>NW_015390528.1:18516-31117 GCF_001527695.2 Protobothrops mucrosquamatus | reverse complement strand
TATAATAAAACCAAGAATATTCAATATTTTCTTGTTTCAAATCTACTAAAGATTTAAGTTGCCAGTCTTGTCCTACCGGACAAAGTAATTCCTTGTAAGAAACTTTATCCAAGTTAACTCCCCTAGATATCCCCTCTATTACCTGTCCTGGAGTTGCCCAAATAGGAATTTTATAATTTAATTTATAATAATATTTCTTCCAGACTCTCAATAGAGCACTCCTTAAAATATGGGCCTTAAAATTTGTATCTACCTTTTTATCATAAATTAAATATGCCTGCCAACCAAATAACAAATCCCATCCTTCAAGAGAAAGTATATTCTTATTTGTTAAATTTAACCAATCACTGATCCATGTCAAAACCACCGCATCATAATACAATTTTAAATTATGGGCTTTAAGTCCTCCTCGTTCCCTTATATCTTGCATAATCTTAAACTTAACTCTTGGCTTCTTGCCCGCCCAAATGAACTTATTAATACCCTTCTGCCAATCCTCCAAATTAGCATCTTTTTAAAAATAGGGATCATTTGAAACAAGAAAAGAAACTTTGGGAGAATATTCATTTTTACTGCTGAGATTCTCCCCAATAAAGATAATTGCAATTTTTTCCAATCATTTAAATCCTTTTGCACCTTAAGCCGTAAAGATTCATAATTATTCTTATACAATTTAGCATTAGTGGCTGTAATATAAACTCCCAAATATTTTACCTTTTTAACCATTTCAAAACCTGTAAGCGTAACTAACATATCTTTATCATTCAAAGACATATTTTTCGATAATATTTTAGTCTTATTACAATTAATCTTAAAACCAGAAACTTTCCCATATTGTACAATAATTTCAACCAAGTCAATTACCGAATCTATTGGCTGAGTTAATGTTAACACTAGGTCATCTGCAAAAGCTCTTAATCTATACTCAATCTTATTAACCTTAATTCCTTTTATTATAGAAGACTCTCGAATTTTAATTAACAAAATCTCCATTGTTAACACAAATAACAATGGAGATAATGGACATCATTGTCTAGTTCCTTTTTCAATTTTAAATGCTTCTGTTACCCCCCCCCCATTAACTATAATCTGTGCTGATTGCTGTTGATAAATAGCCTTAAGGGCGGACAAGAATTTCCCCCCAAAATTCATTCTATCCATGGCAGCGGACCGGGATACCTTCGAGACCGCCTTCTGCCACAGATTACCTCCCATCGGTCAGTACGCTCCCACAGGGTGGGTCTCCTCAGGGTGCCGTCGGCCAGACAGTGCCGGCTGGCGACCCCAAGGGGGAGGGCCTTCTCTGTGGGAGCTCCCACCCTCTGGAATGAGCTGCCCCCAGAGATCAGGGTGATCCCTGATCTCCCTTCCTTCCGCCGCGCCCTCAAGACATGGCTATTCCAATAAGCGGGACTGGCCTAGGGCAATTTTTAGAGGGGTTTTAATCATATTTTAATTAGACAACATTTAAATATTTCTTTTTAACTAATTTTAATTTTGTAATTGTTATTGGTGTATTTTTAATTGATTGTCAGCCGCCCTGAGTCCGCATGGAGAAGGGCAGGATATAAATTCAATAAATAAATAAATAAAATAAATAAATAAACTTGAAACAAAAAACCCCCAATCTAATTGATCAAATGCTTTTTCAGCATCTAAAAAAATAAAAGCAGCAGGAATTTGATTATTCTTATCCAAATATTCAATTAAATTAATAATTTGTCTTACATTATATTTCATATATCTTCCAGTTATAAATCCAGATTGATCACCATGAATCAATTGGTTCAACACTTGCATTAGTCTATTTGCCAGTACTTTTGAAAAAATCTTATAATCTGTATTCAATAAAGATATAGGTCTATAATTCTTGGGTTGAGTCAAATCCTGACCCTCCTTTGGTATTAAAGATATAAAAGCAGTTCTCCAGGAAGGAGGTACCGCTTCACCCAACAAAATACTATTAAACAATTCCCTTAATGGTTCTATCATGTATTTTATTCTCTATGATAAAACAATAAACTTATTAAAAAGAGAGACACTAGTAGCTTTGTTGCCTCAGTCTCTCTATTGATTTATGGCCACAGACCAGGATAAAAAAGCTATATTAGATGGTGGACGATTGTGGATGATAATTGAAATGCAAGATAGGTGTAGTATGGAAAGATTACCTGCCAAGGCTGCAGATTTGGAAATTCAACCCTTTGAATCTCTCTTGGTTGGGATTTTGATCTTATTGCCTCATGCAAAGAATGTGCCACTGCATAAACAGCATTGTAGATACTGTAGCTTTGGCCAGTCATCTGGAATTCAAACAGAGGTGCAGGCAAATTCTCCAGATTCTCTTCCCCACTACATGTTTCACTGATCAATGAAGGTAAATCTGCCTTTGAAAATATACAGTCAAACAACTGTTGCCAAACCTCTTGAAGAAATCCATCTTTGTGGATTGAAGGTTTGATGACTTGAAGAAATTCTTTGAAGCCTTGAACTTCTCTTGCATGCACTGTAAAGGAAAGAGCCCCATGGAACAACTGGAGATCCCAGTCCCTGTGAGTTCCTGTCAGTATGAAATCAATTGGATTCATCAGGATCCAAACCTTTCTGAATAATGATCTGTCTTTATTTTCAGGATCACGTAGAAACATGACAGTTCTGAGCCACACTATTGTGAACGATTCTCCGTAGACAAGAAAAACATTTGCTTTCTGATCTACCAGTTTATCAGAAATAATTGAGACTGAATTAGACAATTCGGACAAGTCTTCTAACTGGATATGTTGTGGAATTTTTTGTGTGAAAGCTAAACAGATCCCATTCTGTGAAATCAATGGCTGCAGTTTCTGCAAAAAACGTTCTCCCTTATTTTCAAAAGCAAAGACTCCAATCCATGTCCATCCAAAATGGAGAAGAAGTTGTATAAGTCCCATGTACTGATTGTCCTCATTTGGCACCATGCAATAAAGTGAAGATAATTTGTTACTCTGAAATTCTTCCTGGGCAAAAGAGCCATAGGCCAACTACAGGAAAAGAATGAAAGGAAGGAAGGAAGGAAGGAAGGAAGGAAGGAAGGAAGGAAGGAAGGAAGGAAGGAAGGAAGGAAGGAAGGAAGACAGACAGAGGAAAGGGAAGGAAAGGAAAGGAAAGGAAAGGAAAGGAAAGGAAAGGAAAGGAAAGGAAAGGAAAGGAAAATTATTATTTATGATAACCAGTGGAAAAAGATGGAAAAATGACTCCTGAATGGAAACTGAACAATTGAAAAGTTCTCAAACTCTAGGTATATTATGGTTTTGATGAACATTACAGCAATAAAACCCCCCAAGATGAAATATTTTCTCACTGAGACCATGCAATAAAGTGGAGATAACTTAGTAATCTGAAAATCTTCTTGGGCAAAGGAACCATAAGTCAACTGGACAAACAAAAAAAGAGAAATTCATTATTCATGAAAATCATGAATATTTGACTGCTATTTAGAAACTTAATGAAGGTCTCTCTACATTGAACATTTCTCCAACTCTAGGTAGATTATGACAATTCTGATGAACAAGAGAAGCAACTAAAACCCCATGATGAAATATTTTCTCATCTGAAATACAGTATAACTAGATTACAACCATACTCAGTTTCCTAATATAGAGTTCCAGTATGTTCGTCCCCTTAGAACACCTGGAAACTTGCTAACTATTTGAGCTTATGAGCTCTCTGAGCCTACAGAAAGGTTTCGTAAGGGCTAGACTTACTGGATTATCTTCTTCCCTTATTTGTAGCAGATAGAACTTATAAATGAAAGACTGTGACCATGAGATTCTGTAGGAATAGTTAATCATGTCTTCATTTACTACAATTATTATGGAGATCTCCAAAAGTACACATAGTCCCAATCCTTCAACAATTTCCAGGCAAATCAGTTGAGTTTTAAATTCAGTTATTATCCGACCCCAACCTAGACATAGCAAGGGGAGTTGTCACCCATTGTTTGGTGGCTTGGTGGAATCTGGAACTGAGTTGAGGGCAGCAGTGAAAATGCTGTGTAGCCATGAGTTGGGGATGGGCAAGAAGTGGCTGAAAGGAGATTCTCCCTAAACCATGAGACATCACAGCAGTGTTCCAATATTTGAGCTGCTCCTACAAAGACGAGGAGGTAAACTATTTTCCAAAGCACCAAAAGGCAAGACGAGAAACAATGGATGGAAACTAACCAAAGAGAGAAGCAACCTAGAACTAAGGAGAAATTTCCTAACAGGGAAATAATCAACCAATGAAACAACTTGCCTTCAGAAGTTGTGGGTGCTCCATCACTGGAGGCTTTTAAAAAGAGACCAGGCAATCATTTATCTGAAATAGTATAGGGTATTTTGCTGAAAGAGGGGGTTGGATTAGAAGACCTCCAAGGTCCCTACTAACTCAATTATCCAATGTTCTATGCTCTGTGTGCTAGCCAGCTTTTTCTATTGTCCTCTTGACATAGCTCCAGATTTCACCATATAGTGGTCAAACCAGAATATCAGATGACCCTCTCAAGTAAGATAAATTTTATACTGTAATTTGTGATTTAAATTTTAATTTTCTAATCAATGATTGTAATAAAAGATTTTGATTTTCTTGATTGATCATTTTGAGCCAACCTATTGAGTTGTGGGAACAATTGCAGAAGGGAGACCAAAGAGAGCAAAAATGAAGTCTTGCAGAAAGGCATGGCAAAATACTAAATAACCCTACAGCACCTATCCCAGCAAATGCTAGGAAAAACAATTGAGTTTTACACTAAACTACTTTTATCACACATCAACCAAATCGTAGCATGAAGAAGTATGACCTGTTGCTACGTGGCAATCAAAACACATATATGATTGCAATACAATATGTTGATTTGTTTACCTTGAGCCAGCCTCCAGAGTTGTGGAAAAAACAGCAGAAAGGAAAGTGAATTTAACTGAAATCTTGTAGAGAGGTGTGGAAAACAACAAGTATCTACTATTAATTACAAAAGAATTTTCTCTCTCACTCCATCCCAAACTACCTGTGGAATTTTGTAGACATTTACACTTTCTGCCATATAAGATGATGTATCCGAACCTAATCCTCCAATGATGGCTATGAGATTCTTCTGGCTATCGCATTTGTAGTTAGGGACAAAATCCTGGGATTTGAAAAGCAGGTCCAGAGTAGTGCGATAGGTCATCCTTGGATTGTGGTAACTGTCATAGATGTGGAACCCAAGAGTGACGTTAGGTAAGATCTGGGAGTCCTCATTGATCTCCTTCACAGCAAAGGCCAAGGCAAGAATGTGCTGGTAGAACTTAGTTATTACACTGCAAATAGTTTAAACACCCCCATTGAAAAAAAATAAGTTGACAATTCTTTTATGGTGAAAGCATTGATATACAAGTAACAACCATTTCTATTTCTATTGTAAGTAAGATGAGAATCTTTGTAAAACACTCAATAATTTGCATAGTTTTCAACTATATACAGTGTTTCCATGATTGGCAACAGATACATATACAACAAAGTCGTGATTTTTTTTTCAAACTATCACATTTATTTCCATCAGTTTGGCACAAAATAGAATACAACCATCAAGTAGCACTCATTTAATGTATGTAAGTTTTGTGAGGAGTGACTGTGCAGGTGATATAATTTTAATTATCTTACGCTCACTAAATGTACTCTTGCACTATAGTTTCATACATTTCATGAGTAAGACTTTAATGCAATGAAAAGAAAATGATTTCTTTTTCCCACAATCAGATAAGTTTGAAAGATAAGGAAGCAAGAGTTAGTTTATATACAAAACCTTGAATTTGTTCTCAAATAGCTATTAGCCATGTAAGCAATTTCGGGAGATCTGCCTAACATTAGAAAAATGATTGGGAAGAAAAAAAAATCCTTACAGTGGTAAATCATAAGGTTTTAGAGAAGGATGTTCCTTAAATTCAATTTCAAAAAAGTGGTAAATTATCTGAGACACCATCCCACCAACAATGAGGCCACCAGGCTGGTACCACTCATGGGGAATAGGGAAAGCATCACTCATAGGGCAGCTCAGAATAACTATGTTTTGCACAAAGAGCATCAAAAGGAACAACATCTTAATGTAGTTGTCATAGTGAAAATATATGTGTCTTCTGTCCATAAGGAAGTAGATATTTCAGTGGTTCATTCAATGATTAATCCAAGGTTTATACCTGACAATGCATTTAATCAGAATTTCCATCATTTTATATTTGAAGGTCCATGTGAGTGCAAATGTGTATATTGACTATTACTTGGATTGAACAGATGTTCTGGAAAAGAAGAAAGGTGGGAGGAAACTTGTAGCAATGAATCTGACAGAGCCATGATTATCCCTTTGTGCCAATCTCCCTGTAGTTCAATAATTACTTTATATCCAAATTGATACTTCAATTGTTGCTGAATTTAAATTATCTTTATGCAAAGCCCTTGATGTTTTGGACTGGCTAAAAAAAATATGGTAATTCCTGTAAGAGATAATTATTTTGTTTTTGGTGAGGGAATAAGTGGTTCAACTGATAGTTCAATTTTTTTTAAAAGTGATCAAACGCTAATAAAAGTAATCTAAGAGACATTGGCAATTAAAAATAGTCTTAAGTGTTAAAGTTCATGTTCACTTCTTACAATGGAGCAGGGTTCCCATTTCCCATATAAAATGAATTTAATGGAGAAGAGGAAACATTTTTACATATATTAAGGACTGACAAATAAGCTAATAATTTCTTTGGAGGTTTTATCCACATATTAGTCAAAGAATATTGAAGAATGAAACGATAATAACATTGATACTGATATTTGGAAAGTTGCATTAGCCATTGCCTTGAGTTTAATAATCTACTCCATTAAATCTTTAGTTATTTACTTATTTTATTTGTGTCCTGACTTGTATTATTTTAACAATTAAGGAGAGAGGATATCTAACACCTCTTCCTCCTCCTATGATAGCATATGGTAGATATGATATGATATATATGATATGATCGCATATGATAGCATATGATAGATATGATGGCAATCTTCCAATATTTGAAGGGCAGCCACAAAGCACCTGAAGGCAGGACAAGAAGCAATGGGTGGAAAATAATCAAGGAGAGAACCAACTTAGAACTAAGGAGAAATTACCTGATAGTGAGAATAATTAATCAGTGGAACAACTTCCCTCTAGAAGTTGTGGGTGATCCAACACTGGAAGTTTTTAAGAAGAGATTGGACAACCATTTGTCTGAAATGGAATAGGGTCTCCTGCTTGAGCAGGGGGTGGGATTAGAAGACCTCCAAGTCTCTTCCAACACTGTTATTCTGTTATTCCTGTTTTCCTCACACAGTAAGAAAGTGGGTTGGGCTGAGAGAGAATGACTTGCTCAAAGTTACCCAGTTGTTTTTCATGGCTAAGGTGGCCTCCCACTTTCTAACCTAACCTGGTGCCTAAATCACTAGACCAAACTGACTGTCAAATCTGAAACAATGACAACGATAACAACAACAATAACAAAACAATATAATAATAACAACAACAACAACAACAACAACAACAACAACAACAACAACAACAATAATAATAATAATAATAATAATAATAATAATAATAATAATAATAATAATAATAATAATGATGATGATGATAATAATAGTTGGACGGGACCTTGGAGGTTATCTAATCCAACCCCTGCTCAGGCAGGAAATCCTATACCATTTCAGACAAATGCCTGTCCAGTCTCTTCTTAAAAACTTCCAGTGTTGGAGCATTCACAGCTTCTGGAGACAGGGTGTTCCACTGATTAATTGTTCTACCTGTCCAAAAATTTCTCCTTAGTTCTAGGTTGCTTCTCTCCTTGATTAGTTTCCATCCGTTGCTTCTTGTCCTGCCTTCAGGTGCTTTGGAGAGTAGCTTGACTCCCTCTTCTTTGTGGCAACCCCTGAGATATTGGAACACTGCTATCATGTCACCCCTCGTCCTTCTCTTCATTAGACTAGACATACCCAATTGGCTCTCAGATCAAATATCTCACTTTTGAATGAGTGCAGGAATCTTTTTTGAGCAGGGAACTCCAAAGCCACAAACCAGAGTAGGAAATATTGAACTGATACTCAAAGAAAAGAAAAATTGTGGTTGCTGGGTGTAACTGTCAGAATTTCCCTAACTGTGTTTCACTAGGTTGTGTGTTCCTCCAGGGAATCTTTATCTTTATGTACATTGTCACACGAGGACACTTGAATGTCTTCTCTGAAACTTTCATTGCTACCTTACCTTACAGCATAAATCCTGAGTGCTGGTTCTTTTGTTGTTGGTTGTCCCAAAGGTGATTTTTCAAAAGGCAGCAGGACTTTCTTTGTTTTTGCTTTAAGACATTTCACTTCTCATCCAAGAAGCTTCTTCAGTTCTTGGTCAGAGTCAAAACTGAAGAAGCTTCTTGGATGAGAAGTGAAACATCTTCAAGGAAAAACGAAGATAGTCCAGTTGCCTTTTGAAAAATCACCTTTGGGACAACCATGACTTGGATGATTAATAATCTCCTTAGACATTTATTGTTAGTTGTTGATCCTGAGAAGCAAAATCTACATAAACATCAGGATCTTGTTTATTAATTCTAAGGATGGTTGCTGCATGTTAATCAGGTTTTATAAAACTATATTTAGTCATATCTCCATTTCTAATGGATATTGCCAGATTTCTATTTATGCAGTTTCCAAAGACCATCTAATATCTTTTAATAACTAATTTATTAATTTAGCAACTTCATGTGGCTGTGCATCTTGTGGCAAGTGACTCTGAACAGCGTGCAAAAATCCAGTATACAAGTAAGACAATCATTAGTTAAAATCATTCTATAATAATTATTTAAAAGAATCAAAATGTCAAGCTGCGAAGAATGCTTATGCTACTGTATCCATTACTGCTTTTTAGCTTGCCAACAGACTTGGGGGGGGGGGGAGGGAAAAATGAAATCCAGGTTTCAGACATTGGACTGCCAAGCCGTGAGAACCAAGGTTGTCCAAGAACTGTTTACTGAGAACTGAAACACTCTCTCATAACAATTGTCTGACACTTTGTTGGATAATGTGACCTAATAGGGGGGAGGGAGATTCTATATTTTAATGTACTTATTTTGACACCAAGTAACCAGAGCTGGTTTTCTATTCATCTGTGCTGAAATGGTGTGCTCAATAAAGTTTTGTATTAGAGATTGGAAAGTCTCAGCTGTGCTTATTTCGTTGGGATCATCAGTCGAAACCTTGACACAAAAATGATAAAGCTAAAACTGGAAAAGATCAAATCAAACCACTCTTTATGATGGTAATTGGCCAGCATAAACTTCTTGTAAAGGATGAGATGGAAGTAAGAATACATTTAATTTCCTTTCACTAATTCTTTTTGTATTATTAAAAAATAAGTTATAGTGGAAATATTGATGAATAGAGAGTGAGCTTGATTTTTTTAAAAAAATGCATTTATATTTCAGAAACTCTATAATATTCACATTTCAAAGACCCCAGACCAATCCAAAACAGATATCCTCTGATACTGTGTTAAATATATGTTCATAAATTGAATTCCCCTTTTACTATATTTATGGATTCATTTATGAATTGAAAACATAAAAACCATAACTATGGCAAGGTCCTATCATATAAGGAGGTACATCTGGTGGGACCCAGAAGGACTTTTCTGTGTTGACTCCCTCCCTTTAGAATATCATCCCTTCAGAAACTTGACACTCTTTTGTAAGCTTCTGAAGACTTGGTTTTGTCAGTGGGCCTGGGGAACTTAGAGTGGAATGGAGCCCACTGTGTGTGGTCACCAGGTGAGTGGCATGGGGGTTATTGTTTTATTTTTATTTCTATATTGTATTTTATTGCATGTAAGCTTCCTAGAGTCACTGTGAGTAGGGGGCTATATAAATTGTCTAAATAAATAAACAAATAAACTACAAACATTGGAAATGATCTGATTCAATATCTCTAATCTCCTAACAAGACATCTGGATTCTCATTGTCTTTCTAACTTGAAAGACAAAAGGTGATCAGTTGAAGAATCTTGGAGAATGATTGCAAATGCAGCAGCAAGAGCATTTCTTTTGCAATTAGCAACCATAATAAATTGAAATGATCAGGATAATTTTCCATCAATCATCTGTTGTCAGAAATAATGACTTCTACACGTCTCTTATGGACAGCAAACAGTCCTTCTCTTTTCTTTCTATCAGCAATTTCTCAAAGCCAGCAATATTACATGATGTGTTAATTCCTCTTTATGAGTTGCTCCCTGCAGTTTAATTCAGGCCGTAAAACAATAATGTAGCACTTTGGTAAAAATATGCATCCCAGTAATGCAGCACTGGAGGACAAGATGGAGAAGACCTCCACAGCTACCATGGCTTTGCCTTTTGTGCTCAGATAGGCTGGAAAGAAGGAGGTCCACACACTGCAAAAGGCCAACATGCTGAAGGTGATGAACTTGGCTTCATTAAAGCTGTCAGGTAATTTACGGGCAAGAAAAGCCACAATAAAGCTGGCAATGGCTAAGAGACCCATGTATCCCAAGACACAGTAGAAAAAGAAAGCTGATCCCTCATTGCACTGTAAAATCATTTCTTGGTGCTCTGAGTACATGTCCATCTCAGGGAATGGTGGAGATGTTGACAACCAAAGGATACATATACATACTTGGAAGAGAGAACAGGAAAATACAGTAGAAAGGGCCAATCTTTTCCCCACCCATTTCCTCATCTGAGACCCTGGTTTAGTGGCCATGAAAGCAACAACAACAGTGATGGTTTTGGCCAGAACATTAGAAATGGCCACTGAAAAAGTGATGCCAAAAGTTGGTTGTCGGAGAAAGCAGATCAACTTGCCAGGTTGGCTGAGGAACAACAAAGAAGAGAGAAAACAGAGCAGAAGAGAGACAAGAAGGGTGTAGGTGAGAAACCGATTGTTGGCTTTGACAATGGGAGTATCCCTGTGTTTAATAAATGTTCCAAGTGCCCAAGAAGTCAAGAAGAAGAAACCAAGAGCAATTGAGGCTAAACCCATTCCTAAGGTTTCTTCAAAAGTTAGGAATACCAGCAGTTTCAGGATACATCCTTTCTTTTCTTTATTTGGATAATGGTCTCCTGAACATTCGAAACAGTCATCCATGTCTGGAAGGAAAATCAAGGAATTTGTCATCATTTGTCATTCCATATTATTCAAATTACTTTCTGAATGGGTGCTAGTTGTTATTCCTTTTGNTTTCCTCTGATTACCAGATGGATCATGTTTCTATGAAAATTCAGTTTTTCCTCAAATGGAAAATGTAGGATTGGCATAAAAGAAAGGAGAAATGGAAGGACAATTATTCTTTGGAATGCAACACTTTGTATCATTTTAAAATTTATTAAAATTTCCATTTGGACTTTTCACATTTTGTCCAAAACATGGAAAAGAAAACCATGAGGGTATATGTAAGTCTCTAGTAATAGAGTGTATTGACAAACTTTGAAACCTGAACAACAGATTGTGAATCACAGCTATAAAAATGAATATTTGTCTTGAAGAAGACGTAGAAATATTAGTTATGTACACACTAAGGTCATGTATTATAGTTTGCTTAAATTTATTTATTTATTTATTGTATGGTGATGTTATATTAGCCAGGAGACTATACATACTAATAGTCTGGCTGTGTAAGACTGCTAACTTGTTTGGTTCACACTTGTGCACTTTCCAAAGTGTGCTACATGGGGCAAACAAGCTCTGTTGGACGTGTATAATGATGTGTTGGAGAAAGGTAAAATACCAGACTCCTGGATAGAAGCTACCATATCCCTGATCCCAAAAGAAGGCACAGACCCCAAACAGATCAAAACTTATAGGCCAATCTCGTTGCTAAATTCTGATTATAAAATTTTCACTACTATAATGGCAGAAAGATTGAAACTAATATTATAGGAGATAATACACCCAGATCAAAACGGTTTTTTACCTACAAGACAAATTAGAAATAATACGAGAATGGTGTTAAATGTCTTAGAGTATTACAAAGCACATCCAGGAAAAAAGGCAGCATTATTTTTTTTGGGATGCGCAGAAAGCATTTGACAGTCTCAGTTGGCAATTTATGTTCCAACAGATTGAGGACATGAAATTTGGAGGGAAATTTGAGAATATGATTAGGGCGATATATAAAACACAAAAGGCCAGCATGATGATTAATGGAGATAATACCAAAAGCTTTGACATAAATAAAGGGGTAAGACAGGGATGCCCAATATCACCTCTACTTTTCATTCTGACCTTAGAAGTGCTGCTAACGCAAATCAGAGCCAATAAGTAGATAAAAGGGGTACTGGTTAAGACAGAAGAGTATAAGACACAAGCATTTGCGGATGACTTGGTCTTTTTTATTGAGGAACCAATAGAGAGAGGAAAGATTTTGATGAAAGAAATAGAAAAATATGGAATAGTGGCAGGATTAAAAATTAATAGAGAAAAGACCAAAATGTTAGTCAAAAACCTAACCGAAAAACAGAAAAGGAAATTAGAAGAGAATTTGGAATTGCAAATTGTAAAAAAGATCAAATATTTAGGAATCTGGCTTACCACA